>NC_085048.1:1539264-1689264 GCF_963662255.1 Cinclus cinclus
AATATTGGGAATAAAATGGTGGAAAATTGGGAATAAAATGGGGGAAAATTGGGAATAAAATGGGGAAATATTGGGAATAAAGTGGGGAAAATTGGGAATAAAATGGGGGAAAATTGGGAATAAATTGGGGAAAAATTGGGAATAAAATGGGGAAATATTGGGAATAAAGTGGGGAAAATTGGGAATAAAATGGGGGAAAATTGGGAATAAAATGGGAAATATTGGGAATAAAATGGGGGAAAATTGGGAATAAAATGGTGGAAATTGGGAATAAAGTGGGGGAATATTGGGAATAAAATGGGGAAATATTGGGAATAAAATGGGGAAATACTGGGAATAAAATGGTGAAAAATTGGGAATAAAATGGGGGAAAATTGGGAATAAAATGGGGGAAAATTGGGAATAAAATGGTGGAAAATTGGGAATAAAATGGGGAAATACTGGGAATAAAATGGTGAAAAATTGGGAATAAAATGGAGGGGAAACTGGGAATAAAATGGGGAAAAATTGGGAATAAAATGGGGGAAAAATTGAGAATAAAATCGGGAAAAATTGGGAATGAAATGGTGAAATATTGGGAATAAAATGGGGGAATATTGGGAATAAAATGCGGGAAAATTGGGAATAAAATGGGGAAAAATTGGGAATAAAATGGGGAAAAATTGGGAATAAAATGGGGAAATATTGGGAATGAAATGGGGGAAAATTGGGAATAAAATGGGGAAAATTTGAAATAAAATGGGGGAAAATTGGGAATAAAATGGTGGAAAATTGGAATAAAATGGGGAAATATTGGGAATAAAATGGGGGGAAATATTGGGAATAAAATGGGGAAATATTGGGAATAAAATGGGGGAAAATTGGGAATAAAATGGGGGAAAATTGGGAATAAAATGGGGAAATATTGGGAATAAAATGGGGGAAAATTGGGAATAAAATGGGGAAAATTGGGAATAAAATGGGGGAAAAATTGGGAATAAAATGGGGGAAAATAGGGAATAAAATGGGGAAATATTGGGAATAAAATGGGGGAAAATTGGGAATAAAATGGGGAAAATTGGGAATAAAATGGGGGAAATATTGGGAATAAAATGGGGAAATATTGGGAATAAAATGGGGAAAAAATTGGGAATAAAATGGGGAAATTTGGGAATAAAATGGGGGAAAATTGGGAATAAAATGGGGGAAAATTGGGAATAAAATGGGGAAAAATTGGGAATAAAATGGGGGAAAATTGGGAATAAAAATGGGGAAATTGGGAATAAAATGGGGAAAAATTGGGAATAAAATGGGGGAAAATTGGGAATAAAATTGAGAAAAATTGGGAATGAAATGGGGAAAAATTGGGAATAAAATGGGGAAAATGGGGAATAAAATGGGGGAAATATTGGGAATAAAATGGGAAATATGGGGAATAAAATGGGGGAAAATTGGGAATAAAATGGGGAAAAATTGGGAATAAAATGGGGGAAAATTGGGAATAAAATTGAGAAAAATTGGGAATGAAATGGGGAAAAATTGGGAATAAAATGGGGAAATATCGGGAATAAAATGGGGAAATATTGGGAATAAAATGGGGGAAAATTGGGAATAAAATGGTGGAAAATTGGGAATAAAGTGGGGGAATATTGGGAATAAAATGGGGAAATATTGGGAATAAAATGGGGAAATACTGGGAATAAAATGGTGAAAAATTGGGAATAAAATGGGGGAAAAATTGGGAATAAAATCGGGAAAAATTGGGAATGAAATGGGAAAATATTGGGAATAAAATGGGGGAATATTGGGAATAAAATGGGGGAATATTGGGAATAAAATGGGGAAATATTGGGAATAAAATGGGGAAATTGGGAATAAAATGGGAAATATTGGGAATAAAATGGGGGAAAATTGGGAATAAAATGGTGAAATATTGGGAATAAAATGGGGGAATATTGGGAATAAAATGGGGGAAAATTGGGAATAAAATGGGGAAAATTTGAAATAAAATGGGGGAAAATTGGGAATAAAATGGTGGAAAATTGGGAATAAAATGGGGAAATATTGGGAATAAAATGGGGAAATATTGGGAATAAAATGGGGAAATATTGGGAATAAAATCGGGAAAAATTGGGAATAAAATGGGGGAAAATTGGGAATAAAATGGTGGAAAATTGGGAATAAAATGGGGAAATATTGGGAATAAAATGGGGAAATACTGGGAATAAATGGTGAAAAATTGGGAATAAAATGGGGGAAATATTGGGAATAAAATGGGGGAATATTGGGAATAAAATGGGGAAAAATTGGGAATAAAATGGGGAAATATTGGGAATAAAATCGGGAAAAATTGGGAATAAAATGGGGGAAATATTGGGAATAAAATGGTGGAAAATTGGGAATAAAATGGGGAAATACTGGGAATAAAATGGTGAAAAATTGGGAATAAAATGGAGGGGAAACTGGGAATAAAATGGGGAAATATTGGGAATAAAATGGGGGAAAAATTGGGAATAAAATCGGGAAAAATTGGGAATGAAATGGTGAAATATTGGGAATAAAATGGGGGAATATTGGGAATAAAATGGGGAAAAATTTGGAATAAAATGGCGAAATATTGGGAATAAAATTGGGAAAAATTGGGAATGAAATGGGGAAATATTGGGAATAAAATGGGGGAATATTGGGAATAAAATGGGGGAATATTGGGAATAAAATGGGGAAATATTGGGAATAAAACGGGGAAATATTGGGAATAAAATGGGGAAATATTGGGAATAAAATGGGGTAAAATTGGGAATAAAATGGTTCAAAATTGGGAATAAAATGGGGGAAAATTGGGAATAAAATGGGAAATATTGGGAATAAAATGGGGGAAAATAGGGAATAAAATGGTGGAAAATTGGGAATAAAATGGTGAAATATTGGGAATAAAATGGGGGAATATTGGGAATAAAATTGGGAAAAATTGGGAATAAAATGGGGGAAATATTGGGAATAAAATGGGAAATATTGGGAATAAATTGGGGGAAAATTGGGAATAAATTGGGGGAAAATTGGGAATAAAATGGGGAAATATTGGGAATAAAATGGGAAATATTGGGAATAAAATGGGGGAAAATTGGGAAGAAAATGGGGAAATATTGGGAATAAAATGGGGGAAAATTGGGAATAAAATGGGGGAAAATTGGGAATAAATGGTGGAAAAATGGGAATAAAATGGGGGAATATTGGGAATAAAATGGGGAAATATTGGGAATAAAATGGTGGAAAATTGGGAATAAAATGGGGGAAAATTGGGAATAAAATGGGGAAATATTGGGAATAAAATGGGGAAATATTGGGAATAAAATGGGGGAATATTGGGAATAAAATGGGGAAAAATTGGGAATAAAATGGGAAATATTGGGAATAAAATGGGGGAAAATTGGGAATAAAATGGGGGGAACATTGGGAATAAAATCGGGAAAAATTGGGAATGAAATCGGGAAATATTGGGAATAAAATGGGGGAATATTGGGAATAAAATGGGGAAAAATTGGGAATAAAATGGGGAAAATTGGGAATAAAATGGGAAATATTGGGAATAAAATGGGGGAAAATTGGGAATAAAATGGGGGGAACATTGGGAATAAAATGGGGGAAATATTGGGAATGAAATGGGGAAATATTGGGAATAAAATGGGAAATATTGGGAATAAAATGGGGGAAAATTGGGAATAAAATGAGGAAAATTGGGCATAAAATGGGGGAAAATTGGGAATAAAATGGGGGAAAATTGGGAATAAAATGGGGAAATATTGGGAATAAAATGGGGGAAAATTGGGAATAAAATGGTGGAAAATTGGGAATAAAATGGGGTAAAATGTGAAATGTGGGGAAAAATGGGGGAAGTTGGGGGAAATGGGAAACATGGGGAAAAGGCGGGGAAATGGGGAAAATTTTGGGAAAATGGGAAAAAATGGGGAAAATTGGGAATAAAATGTGGGAAAAGGAGGGGAAATGGAAAAGCAAGAGCAGGGAAATGGGGAAAAGGGGCGAAAAGGGGAAAGGGAAGAGATGGGAAAAAGGAAAAAGGGGGAAAAAAAGCAAAATTTGGGAAAAAGGAGGAAGGGAAAAAAGGAGGGATTTGAAATCCATGGATCCCATCCCAAACCATTCCGGGATTCTGGGATCACTCAGTATCCGTCCCGAGGGATTTTTTTTTTTTTTTTTTATGGAATTCCGGGATGGAGAAGGGAAGGCAGAACCCTTGAAGTTCCACGAATCCCACCCAAAGCACTGCGGAATTCCACGATTTCGGAGCAGCCGTGATGGATTCGGTGGCTCCCACCCCGCTGGAAATTCCATGATTTTGTAAAAAAAAAAAAAAAAAGAGCGGGAGAATTCCCAGAGGAATTTCTCTGGAAGTGCTCAGGTGTCCAAGCGGCCACTGCCAGCATTGGAAACGGCAAAAGGAAAACACGGGGTCGCTTTTTCCAGGATTTTCCCAAATTTTATTTTAATTTTTTTTTTTCTTTTTAAGTAAAACCAAGCGCGGTCTCCGCACGGAGAGCGGGGGATGGGCGGGGTTTTATCCCGGGATTCTTGGGAATGAGGGGAGTTAGGGAATGAGGGGAATGATGGGGATGAGGAATTTGGGAATGAGGGGAATGATGGGGATGAGGAATTAGGGGATGGGGGAATTGGGGAATGAGAAATCAGGGAATGAGGGGATTTGGGAGAATGGGGAATTCGGGAATGAGGGGAATTGATGGGAATGAGGAATTTGGGAATGAGGGAATTATGGAATTAGGGATTGGGGAATGAGGGAATTATGGAATTAAGGATTGGGGAATGAGGGAATTATGGAATTAAGGATTGGGGACTGAGAGGAATTGATGGGAATGAGGGAATTTGGGAATGAGGGGAATTGATGGGAGTGAGGGAATTTGGGAATGAGGGGAATTAGGGAATGATGGGAATGAGGGGAATTGATGGGAATGAGGAATTTGGGAATGAGGGGAATTGATGGGAATGAGGGAATGAGGAATTTGGGAATGAGGGAATTATGGAATTAAGGATTGGGGATTGAGGGGAATGATGGGGATGAGGAATTAGGGGATGGGGGAATTGGGGAATGAGAAATCAGGGAATGAGGGGAATTGATGGGAATGAGGGGAATTAAGGAATTAGTGAATGAGGGGAAATAGGGAATGATGGGAATGAGGGAATTATGGAATTAAGGAATGGGGGACTGAGGGGAATGATGGGGATGAGGAATTGGGGGACAGGGGAATGAGGGAATGGGGAATGAGGGGAATTAAGGAATGAAGGGGATGGGAATTAGGGGATGAGGGAATGATAGGAATGAAATGAATTAGGGAATGAGGGAATTAGGGAAAGAAGGTAATAAAAGGATTGAGCGATATGGGATGGAAGGGACGGAGGCAATAAAAGGATTGAGCAGGATAAGGGGAATAAGGGAATGAGGAAAAATTAAGAAACTGAGGGGGGTGAGGGGAATAAGAGGGATGAGAGGAGTAAGGGCATGGAGGGACGGAGGGGGATGAGGGAAATGAAGGAAGGGATGGAGGGGGATGAGGGAAATGAAGGAAGGAAGGAAGGGATGGAGGGGGATGAGGGAAATGAAGGAAGGGAATAGGGAAAGGAAGGGATTGGGTGGGGGGAATGAAGGGAATGAGGAAGGGAATAGGGAAGGGATTACGGGGGGATGAAGGGCATGAGGGACTGAAGGGACTGAGGGGCTGAAGGAATGAGGAGGATGAGGGGGCTGAGGGCGTGAGGGGGCTGAAGAGCCGAGAGCTGGGGCGGCCCGAGAGCCTGAGGGGAAACACTGCCCGGCCGTGAGGGCACTGAAGGGCCGGCAGGACGCTGTTACCGGAGGGAAACACTGCCCGGCCGTGAGGGCACTGAAGGGCCCGCAGGACGCTGTTACCGGAGGGAAACACTGCCCGGCTGTGAGGGCACTGAAGGGCCCGCAGGACGCTGTTACCGGAGGGAAGCGCTGCCCGCCCGGGAGGGCACTGAAGGGCCGGCAGGACGCTGTTACCGGAGGGAAACACTGCCCGGCCGTGAGGGCACTGAAGGGCCGGCAGGACGCTGTTACCGGAGGGAAACACTGCCCGCCCGTGAGGGCACTGAAGGGCCGGCAGGACGCTGTTACCGGAGGGAAACACTGCCCGGCCGTGAGGGCACTGAAGGGCCGGCAGGACGCTGTTACCGGAGGGAAGCGCTGCCCGGCCGTGAGGGCACTGAAGGGCCGGCAGGACGCTGTTACCGGAGGGAAACACTGCCCGCCCGTGAGGGTACTGAAGGGCCGGCAGGACGCTGTTACCGGAGGGAAACACTGCCCGCCCGTGAGGGCACTGAAGGGCCGGCAGGACGCTGTTACCGGAGGGAAACACTGCCCGGCTGTGAGGGCACTGAAGGGCCCGCAGGACGCTGTTACCGGAGGGAAGCGCTGCCCGCCCGGGAGGGCACTGAAGGGCCCGCAGGACGCTGTTACCGGAGGGAAACACTGCCCGGCTGTGAGGGCACTGAAGGGCCGGCAGGACGCTGTTACCGGAGGGAAACACTGCCCGGCTGTGAGGGCACTGAAGGGCCGGCAGGACGCTGTTACCGGAGGGAAACACTGCCCGGCCGTGAGGGCACTGAAGGGCCGGCAGGACGCTGTTACCGGAGGGAAACGCTGCCCGCCCGTGAGGGCACTGAAGGGCCGGCAGGACGCTGTTACCGGAGGGAAACACTGCCCGCCCGGGAGGGCACTGAAGGGCCGGCAGGACGCTGTTACCGGAGGGAAACACTGCCCGGCCGTGAGGGCACTGAAGGGCCGGCAGGACGCTGTTACCGGAGGGAAGCGCTGCCCGCCCGTGAGGGCACTGAAGGGCCGGCAGGACGCTGTTACCGGAGGGAAGCGCTGCCCGCCCGGGAGGGCACTGAAGGGCCGGCAGGACGCTGTTACCGGAGGGAAGCGCTGCCCGCCCGTGAGGGCACTGAAGGGCCGGCAGGACGCTGTTACCGGAGGGAAACACTGCCCGCCCGGGAGGGCACTGAAGGGCCGGCAGGACGCTGTTACCGGAGGGAAGCGCTGCCCGCCCGGGAGGGCACTGAAGGGCCGGCAGGACGCTGTTACCGGAGGGAAGCGCTGCCCGCCCGTGAGGGCACTGAAGGGCCGGCAGGACGCTGTTACCGGAGGGAAGCGCTGCCCGCCCGGGAGGGCACTGAAGGGCCGGCAGGACGCTGTTACCGGAGGGAAGCGCTGCCCGCCCGTGAGGGCACTGAAGGGCCGGCAGGACGCTGTTACCGGAGGGAAACACTGCCCGCCCGTGAGGGTACTGAAGGGCCGGCAGGACGCTGTTACCGGACGGAAGCGCTGCCCGCCCGGGAGGGCACTGAAGGGCCGGCAGGACGCTGTTACCGGAGGGAAGCGCTGCCCGCCCGTGAGGGCACTGAAGGGCCGGCAGGACGCTGTTACCGGAGGGAAGCGCTGCCCGCCCGTGAGGGCACTGAGCGGCGCCGCCATGGCCGCCCGCGAGGGGCGGGGCTTCCCCCGCTGCTCCCTCCGCCATTGGCCGGCGGCTCGGCGCCGCCCGCCGCCATTGGTCGATGCCGTCCCGCCTCTCCCGGTGGGCGGGGCCAAGCGAACGTGCGGCGCGGGCCGTGCCCGCGGGAGGGGGGCGCGCGCGGCGCCTCGTGGGGAGCTGCACGTAGCCAGGGCGGGGGGTGGGGAGGGCACGCGCTGTTCCCGCCAGCGCCGGGGGCGGGAAAGGAGCGGGGGGGGTGGGAATGGAGAATGGGGAATGGGAATGGGGGGAAAATGGGGAATGGGAATGGGAAATGGGGGAATTGGGGGAATGGGAATGGGAAATGGGGGAATTGGAATGGGGAATTGGGGAATGGGAATGGGAAATGGGGGAATTGGGGGAATGGGAATGGGGGAGAGAGGAGTGAGGGGTGACCCGGGGGTGAGGGGGAATGGCCGCGTTTGTGAGGGGAGGTCATGGAGGAGATGAGGGGCGGCCATGGGATGTGAGGGGCGGCCATGAGGGGAGATCATGGAGGAGATGAGGGGCGGCCATGAGGGGAGATCATGGAGGAGATGAGGGGCGGCCATGAGGGGAGATCATGGAGGAAGAGGAGGGGCGGCCATGAGGGGAGATCATGGAGGAAGAGGAGGGGCGGCCATGAGGGGAGATCATGGAGGAGATGAGGGGCGGCCATGAGGGGAGATCATGGAGGAAGAGGAGGGGTGGCCATGAGGGGAGAACATGGAGAGGAGGGGTGGCCATGAGGGGAGATGATGGAGGAGATGAGGGGTGGCCATGAGGGGAGATCATGGAGGTGATGAGGGGTGGCCATGAGGGGAGAACATGGAGAGGAGGGGCGGCCATGAGGGGAGATCATGGAGGAAGAGGAGGGGCGGCCATGAGGGGAGATCATGGAGATGAGGGGCGGCCATGAGGGGAGAATATGGAGGAAGAGGAGGGGCGGCCATGAGGGGAGATGATGGAGATGAGGGGCGGCCATGAGGGGAGAACATGGAGAGGAGGGGCAGCCATGAGGGGAGATCATGGAGGAAGAGGAGGGGCAGCCCCGAAGGCAGATCACGGAGGAAGGCGAGGCACAGCCCATCCTGCAGTTTTGAAATACCTTCCCTCAGGTGTGGCAGCAGAACAAGCTGCCTCCCAAGGTGAGATCTCAAGGCGATGGATTTCACAGGCACCTCCTCTCCATATGTAATAACTCACTTTCACATTTTAATTTTCCTTTTAGCACATAATGAGCTGACTGAGAAACCCAAGCCTGAGGAGCTTGGGAGGAAAAATTTAGGAGCGTTTCTGGAAATGGAAGATTTTGCCTTCAGTTTGGGTGCATTGGAGAAGGTATTTGGTTTTACATGTTAAAAAAATTCAGATATTTTGTTGGGAAATCGCACCGGGTTTCATCTTTTATATCTCAACTGGGTTCAAAGCCCTTCTTGTCCCAGCATTTTATCTCGGACAACAGTGGTAAAAAAAAAGAATCCCACCTGGGTTGTGTAAATTCCTTGGTGGTAAAAATAAACATTTTTAGAGGCTGGCACAGCCCCAGTGTTTGTACAGCAGCTCTGCCTTGACGCGCTGCAAGGGGACAAACACCAAAATTAGGGATTTTTTTGTCATGGTGACAAAAAAGCTGAAGGGTTTGAAGGGAGGGGAAAAACCTGCCCTGAAGTGGAATAAACCCCAAAAGGAGAGAGGGGTGGTGGGGAGACCTCGATCCCTTGGGAATGGGGTAAAGGGGGAGAAACATCCCTTGGGAATGGGGTAAAGGGGGACCCCGATCCCTTGGGAATGGGGTAAAGGGAGAACAACATCCCTTGGGAATGGGGTAAAGGGGGACCCCGATCCCTTGGGAATGGGGTAAAGGGGGACCCCGATCCCTTGGGAATGGGGTAAAGGGGGAGAAACATCCCTTGGGAATGGGGTAAAGGGGGACCCCGATCCCTTGGAAATGGGGTAAAGGGAGAACAACATCCCTTGGGAATGGGGTAAAGGGAGACCCCGATCCCTTGGGAATGGGGTAAAGGGGGACCCCGATCCCTTGGGAATGGGGTAAAGGGAGACCCCGATCCCTTGGGAATGGGGTAAAGGGGGAGAAACATTCCTTGGGAATGGGGTAAAGGGAGACCCCGATCCCTTGGGAATGGGGTAAAGGGGGAGAAACATCCCTTGGGAATGGGGTAAAGGGAGACCCCGATCCCTTGGGAATGGGGTAAAGGGGGAGAAATATCCCTTGGGAATGGGGTAAAGGGAGAACAACATCCCTTGGGAATGGGGTAAAGGGAGACCCCGATCCCTTGGGAATGGGGTAAAGGGGGACCCCGATCCCTTGGGAATGGGGTAAAGGGGGACCCCGATCCCTTGGGAATGGGGTAAAGGGGAAGCTCCATTCCTTGGAAAAGGGGTGACAGGGACCCCAATCCCTTGGGAATGGGGTGCAGGAAGATCCCAATTCCTTGGGAAGGGGATCACAGGGACCCCAGTCCCTTGGGAAGGGGATGCAGGAAGATCCCAATTCCTTGGGAAGGGGATCACAGGGACCCCAGTCCCTTGAAAAAGGGGTGCAGGAAGATCCCAACCCCTTGGGAATAACAGAGTCCCAGTCCCTTGGGAATGAGGTGCAGGAGGATCCCCATTCCTTGGTAAAGAGGTGCAGGGTGAATCCCATCCCAGGCAGAAAAAAAAAAAAAAAAAAATCCCAAAACAACAACCTCGAGGCCCCAGACTTAAACCCACGGCTAAAACCGAGCTTTTGAAAGCTCAACCCACCCCAGGAAAGCGACCAAAAAAAGCTGTAAATAAAAACGGCGGAGCCACGAGGGCCTCACAGAGGCGGGGAAAGCCGGGAAAAGAACCGGGAGGGGAGAGAGGGAACGAAGGAGGGGGGAAAAGAACCAGGGGGAGAGAGAACCGGGGAGAACGAGAGGGGGAGAGAACGAGAGGGGGAGAGAACGAGAGGGGGAGAGAACGAGAGGGGGAGAGAACGAGAGGGGGAGAACGAGAAGGGGAGAGAACGAGAGGGGGAGAACGAGAAGGGGAGAACGAGAAGGGGAGAGGACTAGGGGGAGAGAACGAGAAGGGGAGAGAACGAGAGGGAGAACGAGGGCTCCCCTTTTCACCTCCGGGCTCCCCTTTTCCCTCGGGGCTCCCCTTTTCACCTCCGGGCTCCCCTTTTCACCTCCGGGCTCCCCTTTTCACCTCCGGGCTCCCCTTTCCCCTCGGGGTTCCCCTTTTCCCTCGGGGCTCCCCTTTTCCCTCCGGGCTCCCCTTTTTCCCTCCGGGCTCCCCTTTCCCCTCGGGGCTCCCCGGGCCGGGGGTGGCGGAGGAACCCGGCGGGGCCCAGCGGAGCTCGGAGCTCGGGCCGGGTTTTGGGGGCGTTGCGTGGAGAGGCAGCGGCGGAGCCAATGCGGAGGAAGGGGCCGAGCGTGCGGGGAGAGGTTGTTTACAGCAGCCCGGCCCCGGGAGCTTTAACCCGGCCGGCAGCGAGGCCGAAGGCTCGGAGAGCGGCACGGTGAGTGGCGTCCTCCACTTCGGCTCGCTGCGCTCATTATTGTTGTTATTGTTATTCCTTTAGGAGGAACAAAAAAAAAAAAAAATTGGGAAGGGGGGATGGGGAGGAATAATTAAAACAAAAAAACAAAAAAAAAAAAAAAAAACCGCGCGCGGGAGCGGCGGTTCCCGCCCGGCCGCGGCTCCGCCCCCGCCCCGCCCGGCCCGGCCGCGGTTCCAGCTCCGGGATCGGGAATAGGGAACGGGGAAAGGGCTTTTCCAAATCAGGCACAGCCGGAGGTAAGCGGGAAGCGACGCGGGTTGGGCTGGGGAGCGGCCGGTTCTGTCTCTGCGCCCGGTTCTGGTGGTGCCGGTGAGAGCAGCGCCCGCCCTGGCCGGGTCCTGCTCGGAGCTCGGAGCTCTGCCCGGGTCCAGCTCGGAGCTCGGAGCTCTGCCCGGGTCCAGCTCGGCGCTCGGAGCTCTGCCCGGGTCCAGCTCGGCGCTCGGAGCTCTGCCCGGGTCCAGCTCAGAGCTCTGCCCGGGTCCAGCTCGGCGCTCGGAGCTCTGCCCGGGTCCAGCTCGGAGCTCTGCCCGGGTCCAGCTCAGAGCTCTGCCCGGGTCCAGCTCGGAGCTCGGAGCTCTGCCCGGGTCCAGCTCGGAGCTCTGCCCGGGTCCAGCTCGGAGCTCGGAGCTCTGCCCGGGTCCAGCTCGGAGCTCGGAGCTCTGCCCGGGTCCAGCTCGGAGCTCGGAGCTCTGCCCGGGTCCAGCTCGGAGCTCGGAGCTCTGCCCGGGTCCAGCTCGGAGCTCTGCCCGGGTCCAGCTCGGAGCTCGGAGCTCTGCCCGGGTCCAGCTCGGAGCTCGGAGCTCTGCCCGGGTCCAGCTCAGAGCTCTGCCCGGGTCCAGCTCGGAGCTCGGAGCTCTGCCCGGGTCCAGCTCGGAGCTCGGAGCTCTGCCCGGGTCCAGCTCAGAGCTCTGCCCGGGTCCAGCTCGGAGCTCGGCTCGGTGCTCGGAGCCCGGGGCGTCCTCCGGAGAACCTGCCCGGTCTGTCCCCTCTCTGTCCCCTCTCTGTCTGTCCCCCCTCTGTCCCTCTGTCTGTCCCTACCCCGTACCTCTGTCTGTCCCACCCCAGTCCCATTCCGTGTCCCTCCCCCCGGTTTCCCCTGTCCCTGTGTCCGTCCGTGTGTCTGTCCGTCTGTCCATCCCCGTCTCCCGCCCCACTTGCCCTGCCCGGTTCCCTCCTCCTTCTCCTCCTTTGCCGGCTTCCCCACGTGCCCGACGCAATCCAGGGATCCGCAAATCCTGGAACCCACAGAATCCAGGAATCCACAAATCCAGGGATCCGCAAATCCCGGAACCCACAGAATCCAGGAATCCACAAATCCAGGGATCCACAAATCCAGGAATCCACAAATCCAGGGATCCGCAAATCCCGGAACCCACAGAATCCAGGAATCCACAAATCCAGGGATCCCCAAATCCCGGAATCCACAAATCCAGGGATCCGCAAATCCCGGAACCCACAAATCCAGGGATCCGCAAATCCCGGAACCCACAGAATCCAGGGATCCACAAATCCAGGGATTCGTGGATCTGTATATCCAGGAATCCACAGAATCCAGGAATCTACAAATCCTGGAATCTGTAAATTGAGGAATTTGTGGACCCACAAATTCAGAGATCCCTGGATCTGCAAATCTGTGGATCCACAAATCCAGGAATCCACAAATCCTGGAATCCGTGGATCCACAAATCAAGGAATCTACAAATCCAGGAATCCACAGAATCCAGGAATCTGTGTATACGCAAATCCAGGAATCCATAAATCAAGGAATTTGTGAATCCACAAATCCAGGAATCCATAAATTCAGGAATTTATGGATCCACAAATTCAGGGATCCCTGGATCTGCAAATCCAGGAATCCACAAATCCAGGAATCCATAAATTGAGAAATTTGTGGATCCAGCAATCCACAGAATTCAGGGATTCATGAATCCTGAGATCCACAAATCCAGGAATCCACAGAATCCATGGATCCAGGAATCCACATATACACAAATCCAGGAATTCATAAATTCAGGGATTTATGGATCTGCAAATCCAGGAATCTGTGAATCCACTAATCCATAAATCCAGCAGTTCACAGAATCCATGGATTCCCAAATCCAGGAATCTGTAGATCCACAAATCCAAGAACCCCCAAATCCAGGGATCCGTGGATCTGCAAATCCAGGAATCCATGGATCCGGGAATTCACAAATCCAGCAATCCTCAGAATCCTTGGATCCACAAATCCATAGATTAAACCCCCGATTTTGGTCCTTTAAAAACGCAATTTTGGGATATTTTGGGATGAGGAGAGGATTTTTGGGAATCACGAGAGAAGTTTTTTTTGTCCGCCTGGAATTCTCGGTTTCGGTTGTTGTTGGGCTTTGGTGGATTGGAGGGAATTCCTCCCAGGAAAAAAAAAAAATTTGGGAAAAAACCGGGATTTTTGGATTTCCTGCAGAGATTTGTTCTGGTTTTCCCACTTTTGCCCCCCTAAAAAAAAAAAAACTAAAAAAAAAACCTGGGATGAGCACCAGGAATTTTTTCCCTCTGAGGAAAATTCCCAGGTCTCCACACTGCACAAGGGAAAAACATTCCCAGATTTTTGTTTTGTTTTTTTTTTTTTGGTTATTTTTTGGGAAAAACTAATCCATGCCTGGAATAATTTGGGATCCATGATTGGGAACAGCTGGCACAAGGCTCCGGAGGCCTCCGGGATTCCGTGCTTTTTTTTTTTTTGGGACAAAAATTCGGGTGGGGATTTCTCGTCCGGCATTGAATTCAGCATCCAAAAAAAAAAAAAATCTGGAATTTTGGCTCCGGGCTGGGTTTTCCTTTCCTTGGGCTGTGAGAGCCAGAGGGGGAAGGAAAAACGGGAGAAGGGAAAAGGGAATTCCCGAGGGAATGAAGAGAGGGAGGGCGGCTGTGCCTGGGATTATTGCATTTGGATCCCAAATCCCTGAATGCCCCAGTTTGGATCCCAAATCCGGGAATATCCTGGTTTGGGTCCCAAATCTCAGGATTGCCCAGTTTGGATCCCAAATCGCTGAATTCCCCAGTTTGGATCCCAAATCCTGGGATTCCCCAGAGTTTCTCCACCTGAGATTCCTGGATTTGGATCCCAAATCCTGGGATATCTGGATTTGTATTCAAAATCCTGGGATTTCCCAGTTTGGATCCCAAATCCCAGTGTTCTCCCGTTTGGATCCCAAATACCGGGATATCCCAGATTTTTTCCACCTGAGATTTCCCGATTTGGATCCCAAATCCCAGGATTCCCCAGTTTGGATCCCAATTCCCAGGTTTCCCCAGTTTGGATCCCCAATCCCCACATGCCCCAGTTTGGATCCCAAATCCCAGGATTCCCCAGTTTGGATCCCAAATCCCAGGATTCCCCAGTTTGGATCCCTGATCCCCACATGCCCCATTTTGGATCCCAAATCCCAGGATTCCCCAGTTTGGATCCCAAATCCCAGGATTCCCCAGTTTGGATCCCAAATCCCAGGATTCCCCAGTTTGGATCCCAATTCCCAGGATTCCCCGGTTTGGATCCCAATTCCCAGGATTCCCCGGTTTGGATCCCAAATCCCAGGATTCCCCAGTTTGGATCCCAAATCCCAGGATTCCCCAGTTTGGATCCCCAATCCCCACATGCCCCAGTTTGGATCCCAAATCCCAGGATTCCCCAGTTTGGATCCCAATTCCCAGGATTCCCCAGTTTGGATCCCTGATCCCCACATGCCCCAGTTTGGATCCCAATTCCCAGGATTCCCCGGTTTGGATCCCCAATCCCCGAATTCCCCAGTTGGGATCCCAATTCCCAGGATTCCCCAGTTTGGATCCCCAATCCCCACATGCCCCAGTTTGGATCCCAATTCCCAGGATTCCTCGGTTTGGATCCGAATTCCCAGGTTTCCCCAGTTTGGATCCCCAATCCCCACATGCCCCATTTTGGATCCCAAATCCCAGGATTCCCCTGTTTGGATCCCAAATCCCAGGATTCCCCAGTTTGGATCCCTGATCCCCACATGCCCCAGTTTGGATCCCAATTCCCAGGATTCCCCGGTTTGGATCCCAAATCCCAGGATTCCCCAGTTTGGATCCCAATTCCCAGGATTCCCCAGTTTGGATCCCTGATCCCCACATGCCCCAGTTTGGATCCCAATTCCCAGGATTCCTCGGTTTGGATCCCAATTCCAAGGTTTCCCCAGTTTGGATCCCAATTCCCAGGATTCCCCAGTTTGGATCCCAATTCCCAGGATTCCCCAGTTTGGATCCCAAATCCCAGGATTCCCCAGTTTGGATCCCTGATCCCCACATGCCCCATTTTGGATCCCAATCCCCACATGCCCCAGTTTGGATCCCAAATCCCAGGATTCCCCAGTTTGGATCCCAATTCCCAGGATTCCCCAGTTTGGATCCCAAATCCCAGGATTCCCCAGTTTGGATCCCCAATCCCCACATGCCCCAGTTTGGATCCCAATTCCCAGGATTCCTCGGTTTGGATCCCAATTCCCAGGTTTCCCCAGTTTGGATCCCCAATCCCCACATGCCCCAGTTTGGATCCCAAATCCCAGGATTCCCCAGGTTGGATCCCAATTCCCAGGATTCCCCAGTTTGGATCCCTGATCCCCACATGCCCCATTTTGGATCCCAAATCCCAGGATTCCTCGGTTTGGATCCCAAATCCCAGGATTCCCCAGTTTGGATCCCAATTCCCAGGATTCCCCAGTTTGGATCCCCAATCCCCGAATTCCCCAGTTTGGATCCCAATTCCCAGGATTCCCCGGTTTGGATCCCAAATCCCAGGATTCCCCAGTTTGGATCCCAATTCCCAGGATTCCCCAGTTTGGATCCCTGATCCCCACATGCCCCAGTTTGGATCCCAAATCCCAGGATTCCCCAGTTTGGATCCCCAATCCCCGAATTCCCCAGTTTGGATCCCAATTCCCAGGATTCCCCAGTTTGGATCCCCAATCCCCACATGCCCCATTTTGGATCCCAAATCCCAGGATTCCCCAGTTTGGATCCCAAATCCCAGGATTCCCCAGTTTGGATCCCCAATCCCCACATGCCCCCGTTTGGATCCCAATTCCCAGGATTCGTCGGTTTGGATCCCAATTCCCAGGACTCCCCAGTTTGGATCCCTGATCCCCACATGCCCCAGTTTGGATCCCAATTCCCAGGATTCCCCAGTTTGGATCCCAATTCCCAGGATTCCCCAGTTTGGATCCCCAATCCCCGAATTCCCCAGTTTGGATCCCCAATCCCCGAATTCCCCAGTTTGGATCCCAATTCCCAGGATTCCCCAGTTTGGATCCCCAATCCCCACATGCCCCAGTTTGGATCCCAAATCCCAGGATTCCCCGGTTTGGATCCCCAATCCCTGAATTCCCCAGTTTGGATCCCAAATCCCAGGATTCCCCGGTTTGGATCCCCAATCCCCGAATTCCCCAGTTTGGATCCCAAATCCCAGGATTCCCCAGTTTGGATCCCAAATCCCAGGATTTCCCAGAGTTTCTGTCCCCAGTGCCAGCTCCTGCTGTTCTCTCCATGTCCCTCTGTCTGTCCCCATGGCCCCAATCCCCGCGTCCGTCCGTCTGTCCCCTTGTCCGTCCGCGGTGCCCCATTTCCAGCACCGGTGTCCGTCCGTCTGTCCCCGTGTCCGTCCGCCCGTCCCCGTGTCCGCGGCGCCCCCGTGTCCAACGCCGCTGTCCGTCCGTCTGTCCGCAGCCTCGTCCGTCCGCCATGGCCGCCGTGCTGTCGCGACGCCTCGGGAAGCGCTCCCTGCTCGGCACCCGCGTGGCCGCTCCCGATCCCGACGGGATCCTGACGGGATCCCAAATCCCGGAATTCTCCCCGCACGACGACGGAGCGAATCCCGGATCCCCGAATCCCGGATCATCAAATCTCGGATCCCCAAATCCTGGATATCCGATCCCCGGAGCGCCGAATCCCAGATCGCCAGATCTCGGATCCCCAAATCCCAGATATCCGAATTCCGGATCCCCGAATCCCAGATCGCCAAATTCCGGATCGCCACATCCCAGATCTCCAAATACTGGATCCCTGAATTCCGGATCACCAAATGCCGGATCCCTGAATTCCAGATTCCCGAATCCCAGATCCCAGAATTCTGGATCGCCAAATCCTGGATACCCGAATTCCGCATCTCCAAATCCTGGATTGCCAAATGCCGGATCCCTGAATTCCAGGTTCCTGAATCCCGGATCGCTGAATCCTGGATCCCTGAATTCTGCATCTCCAAATCCCGGATTGCCAAATGCCGGATCCCTGAATTCCAGATTCCCGAATCCCGGATCCCAGAATTCTGGATCGCCAAATCCTGGATACCCGAATTCCGCATCTCCAAATCCTGGATTGCCAAATGCCGGATCCCTGAATTCCAGGTTCCTGAATCCCGGATCGCTGAATCCTGGATCCCTGAATTCTGCATCTCCAAATCCCGGATTGCCAAATGCCGGATCCCTGAATTCCAGATTCCCGAATCCCGGATCCCAGAATTCTGGATCGCCAAATCCTGGATACCCGAATTCCGCATCTCCAAATCCCGGATTGCCAAATGCCGGATCCCTGAATTCCGGATTCCTGAATCCTGGATCCCAGAATTCTGGATCGCCAAATCCTGGATCCCTGAAATCCGGATCACCAAATGCTGGATCCCTGAATTCCAGATTCCCGAATCCCAGATCCCAGAATCCTGGATCACCGAATCCTGGATCCCTGAATTCCGCATCTCCAAATCCCGGCTTGCCAAATGCCGGATCCCTGAATTCCAGATCGCCAAATCCCGGATCCCAGAATTCCAGATTCCCGAATCCCGGATCCCCGAATTCCGGACCGCCAGACCCTGGATCCCCAAATCCAGGATTGCCAAATCCCAGATTCCCGAATTCCAGGAGCCTCCGGCAGCTCCGCGGGCAGCAGGTACCTCCCGGGATGGGGGGAGGTAAAAAATTCCCGGGGTTTTCCGGATCCGTGGCTCTCCGGAGTTTTTGGTGGGTCACGAGATCGGTTTCCTTTGGAGAGATCCCAGATTCTGGGGAAAAATGGGAATTTTTTCCTGGGGAAAGGAGTCTCCGAGCTCGATGTGTGTCCCTCAGCGCTTCCAACCTGCCGGGAGGATTTGGGAACATCCCAAATTCTCTTCCATGAGCTCCTCCGGGTTTTCCAGTCCAATCCAAAGGGAATTAGAGTTCCCACTTTCCAGTCCCAAAGGGAATTCCATTTCCTACTTTCCAATCCCAAATGGAATTTCATCTCCCAAATTGCAATCCCAAAAGATTGCCATCTCCTAGTTCCAATCCTGAAGGATTTCCATCCCCCAATTCCAATCCCTTGGGAATTCCATCTCCCAATTCCAGTCCCCAAGAAATCAAATTTCCCAATTCCAATCCCTTGGGAATAAAATCTCCCAGTTCCAATCCCTTGGGAATTCCATCCCCCAATTCCAGTCCCTTGGGAATTCCATCTCCCAAACTGCAATCCCGTGGGAATTCGATCCCCCAATTCCAATCCTTTAGGAGTAAAATCTCCCAAATTCAATCCCAAACAATCAAATCCCCCAATCCCCTGGGAATTCCATCTCCCAAATTCTAATCCCAAAGGAATCAAATCCCCCAATTCCAATCCCCTGGGAATTCCATCTCCCAATTCCAATCCCAAAGGAATCAAATCCCCCAATTCCAATCCCCTGGGAATTCCATCTCCCAAATTCTAATCCCAAAGGAATCAAATTCCCCAATTCCAATCCCAAAAGAATTCCATGTCCTAAATTCCAATCTCATAAGAATTCCATCTCCTAGATCCAATCCTGAAGGATTTCAGTCCCCCAAATTCCAGTCCCTTGGGAATTCCATCTCCCAAATTCCAGTCCCTTGGGAATTCCGTCCCCCAATTCCAATCCCTTGGGAATTCCATCTCCCGAATTCCAATCCCAAAGGAATCAAATTCCCCAATTCCAACCCCTTGGGAATAAAATCTCCCAATTCCAGTCCCGAGGGAATTCCACCTCCCAAATCCAATCCCTTGGGAATCAAATCTCCCAAATTCCAATCCCTTGGGAATTCCATCTCCCCCATTCCAGTCTGAGATTCTGGACCCTTGTGATCCATGGAAAATCCCCAGTCTCTCGTTCTGGGAATCCTCGATCCTTGTGCTGCTTCCCCGGATCCCAAATCCCTGAGGTGACAATTCCATGGAGGGGCTGGGAAATTTGGGAATTCATTTGGGATAAATCCCAGCACTCGGAAGGTCGGGAAATCCCTGGATTTGGGATTTCTGGGGTTGGGCAGGGTGGAGTTTTTTCGGGATCGACCTGGGAACGTGGGATCATCCCTCATCCCGAACAAGGATCCCGTGGGATCAGCGGGTTCCGGGCGATCCCGAAGCCCATCCCAAACCTCTTCCCTCCTTTTCCAGGTCCTCGTAGCTTCCCGGGATGAGCAAATCCAAGGATTCCCGGCGTGCTGGAGGGTGCAGGACACGCTCCAGGCCCAATCCCTGCCCAATTCCGGCGTTCCCGAGAGATCCGTGTCCAGCAACATCGACGTTCCCAAAAGGTCGGTGCCTTTTCCTGGCATCCCGAATCCTGGGCTATCCCAGAGTTTCTGTGCCTGGAATTCCCCAGTTTGCATCCCAAGTCTTGGGATATCCCAGAGCTTCTCCACCCGAGATTCCTGGATTTGGATCCCAAATCCTGGGGTTCTGCATTTTGGATCCCCAATCCCTGGATTCCCCAGTTTGGATCCCAAAATCCCAGGATATCGCAGAGTTTTTCCGCCTGAGATTCCTCTGTTTGGATCCCAAATCCTTGGATTCCCAACTTTGGATCCAAAATCCCCGGATTCTGCAATTTGGATCCCAAATCCTGAGATATCCCAGTTTGGGTCCCAAATCCCTGGATTCTGCAATTTTGATCCCATATCCTTGGATTACCTGGATTTGGATCCAAAATCCTGGGATAGGAATTTTTCCACCTGGGATTCCCCAGTTTTGAGCCCAAATCTTTGGATTCCCTGGATTTGGATCCCAAATCCCGAGATTCCCCGGATTTGGATCCCAAATCCTTGGATTCCCTGGATTTAGATCCCAAATCCCGAGATCCCCCAATTTGGATCCCAAATCCTGGGATACCCCAGTTTGGATCCCAAATCCTTGGATTCCCTGAATTTGGATCCCAAATCCCTGGATTCCCGAGTTTGGATCTCATATTCTGGGATTCTGCAATTCTGAGCCCAAATCCTTGGATTCCCCAGTTTGGATCCCAAATCCTGTGATAGGAAATTTTCCACCTGGGATTCCCCAGTTTGGATCCCAAATCCTGAGATTCCCCAGTTTGGATCCCAAATCCCTGGATTCTGCAATTCTGAGCCCAAATCCCGAGATTCCCCGGATTTGGATCCCAAATCCTTGGATTCCCTGGATTTAGATCCCAAATCCCGAGATCCCCCAGTTTGGATACCAAATCCTTGGATTACCTGAATTTGGATCCCAAATCCCGAGATTCCCCAGTTTGGATCCCAAATCCCGAGATTCCCCGGTTTGGATCCCAAATCCTTGGATTCCCCAGTTTGGATCCCTGATCCCTGGATTCTGCAATTCCGAGCCCAAATCCTTGGATTCCCCAGAATTGGATCCCAAATCCCAAGATTCCCCAGTTTGGATCCCAAATGCCCAGATTCCCCCGTTTCGATCCCAAATCCTTGGCTATCCCCAAATTCCCATCCCAAATCCTGCAATAGGAATTTTTCCCCCTGGCACGCCCCAGTTTGGATCCCAAATCCCGGGGCACCTCCCAGTTCCGCGGCCGGATCCACGTCCCGATCGCTTCCCTTCGGGATTCCTGCGATTTCCCTTCCGTCCCCCTTCGGTTTTCCCGGCCCCGTCGTTCCCAGCCCCGCGGGGAAGGGATGGAACTTTCCGTGTACCCGGACGTCGTTCCCGTGGAATTCCCGACTTTTTTTTTTTTTTTCCCTCCTCCCCTCCGGCGCAGGAGGTCGGAGGCGGCGGTGGAGATGGACGAGATGGTGGCGGCCTTGGTGCTGACGAGCCTCTCCTGCAGCCCCGCCCTGCAGAGCCGTGAGTCCCGCCCGGAAAAATCCATGGAAAAATCCCCGGGGAATCCGGGAACGTTCCCTCTTTACCCCGTGGGATGGCGGGGATGGGAGAGGCTGAGGGTGGGAAAATCCGCGGAGCGTTTGATCCGGGTCCCGGTCCGAGTGGGGCTTTCGCTTCCGGGTCGGAATTCCAGGATTTGGAGTTTCTCCGGGAATGGGGATTCCAAAAATGCTTGCTGTGAAAGGAATTCCCAAAAATCCAGCCTGAAATTCCCTGGAACAATTTTTGGGGTGAAATCCCGATCCCACCTGTCAGGGAATTCCAGATTCGTGTCCCCGAGTGCCGCTTCCACAGGGATTGGGAATTCCTCTAAAAATGGGAATTCCAAACCTCTGTTCCATGATGGAATTCCCAAAATCCAACCTGAACTTCCCTGGAAAAATTTTGGGATGAAATCCCAATCCCACCTGTCAGGGAATTCCAGATCCGTGTCCCCGAGTGCCATTTTCACAGGGATTGGGAATTCCTCTAAAAATGGGAATTCCAAACCTCTGTTCCGTTGAGGAATTCCCAAAATCCACATTCCCAAAGTTCTCCAGGAACAATTTTTGGGGTGAAATCCCGAAACCCCTCCCCCCCCCCCCCCCCCCCCCCCCCCCCCCCCCCCCGCTCCCCTCAGGCCATTCCCTCATTCCAAGGAATTCCAGGATCCAGAATTCCCTCGGGATGTCCCCTCGGTGCCACCTCCAGCGGGGAGGGACGGGGACAAATCCCGGTCACGGATTTTTTTTGGGAGCTGCCGCATTCCCGAGGAGTCAGAGGCTCCCGGGATGGATAAAAATATCGGGATGGATAAAAATAAACCCCGGGAGCCGTGGGAAAGGCGGAGGCAGCGCGGTGTCACCTCGGGGGTGGCACCCAAGGGACAAAGCCCCAGGGAAGAGCGGGAGGGACAGAGGGACAGGGGGACAGGGGGACAGAGGGACAGAGGGGACAGAGGGACAGGGGGACAGGGGGACAGGGGGACAGAGGGACAGAGGGGACAGAGGGACAGGGGGACAGGGGGACAGGGGGACAGAGGGACAGAGGGACAGGGGGACACAGGGACAGGGGGACAGGGGGACAGGGGGACAGGGGGACACAGGGACAGGGGGACAGGGGGACAGAGGGACAGAGGGACAGGGGGACACAGGGACAGGGGGACAGAGGGATAGGGGGACACAGGGACAGAGGGACAGAGGGACAGAGGGACAGGGGGACACAGGGACAGGGGGACAGAGGGGACAGAGGGACACAGGGACAGAGGGACAGGGGGACACAGGGACAGGGGGACAGAGGGACAGGGGGACAGAGGGATAGGGGGACACAGGGACAGAGGGACACAGGGACACGGGGACAGAGGGACAGGGGGACACAGGGACAGGGGGACAGAGGGACAGGGGGACACAGGGACAGAGGGACACAGGGACACAGGGACAGAGGGACAGAGGGACAGGGGGACACAGGGACAGGGGGACAGAGGGGACAGAGGGACACAGGGACAGAGGGACAGGGGGACACAGGGACAGGGGGACAGAGGGACAGGGGGACAGAGGGATAGGGGGACACAGGGACAGAGGGACACAGGGACACGGGGACAGAGGGACAGGGGGACACAGGGACAGGGGGACAGAGGGACAGGGGGACACAGGGACAGAGGGACACAGGGACACAGGGACAGGGGGACACAGGGACAGGGGGACAGAGGGGACAGAGGGACACAGGGACACAGGGACACAGGGACAGGGACAGAGGGACACAGGGACAGGGGGACAGAGGGGACACAGGGACACAGGGACAGAGGGACACAGGGACAGGGGGACAGAGGGGACACAGGGACACAGGGACAGAGGGACACAGGGACAGGGGGACAGAGGGGACAGAGGGACACAGGGACACAGGGACACAGGGACACAGGGACACAGGGACAGGGACAGAGGGATAGGGGGACAGAGGGACAGGGGGACAGAGGGACAGAGGGGACAGAGGGACAGAGGGGACAGAGGGAGAGAGGGACACAGGGACAGAGGGATAGGGGGACACAGGGACAGAGGGACACAGGGACACAGGGAGAGAGGGACAGGGGGACAGGGACAGGGGGACAGAGGGGACAGAGGGGACAGAGGGACAGAGGGAGAGAGGGACACAGGGGCACAGGGACAGAGGGACAGGGGGACAGAGGGACAGAGGGACACAGGGACAGGGACACAGGGATAGGGACACAGGGACAGAGGGACACAGGGACAAGGACACAGGGACAGGTGTCAGATTTTGGGATGGACCTTGGGAATTCTCTTGGGATTTCCCTGGGATGAGCCCCAGAATTCCGAGCGAAGCGGGAGTTCGGGGGGAGTTGTCCCCTCAGGTGACAGTGGCAGTGTCCCCTCACAGGTGACAATGGCACTGTGTCCCCTCAGGGGTGACAGTGACAGTGTCCCCTCCCTACAGAGGGGTTCAGTTGTCCCCGAGGTGATGGTGGCAATGTCCCCTCGGGGGCTCAGTGTCCCCACGGTGTCCCCTGTGTGACGATGTCCCCGTGTCCCCTCAGGGGTTCCCCTGTCCCCGAGGTGTCCCCTGTGTGACGATGTCCCCGTGTCCCCTCGGGGGTTCCCCTGTCCCCACGGTGTCCCCTGTGTGACGATGTCCCCGTGTCCCCTCGGGGGTTCCCCTGTCCCCACGGTGTCCCCTGTGTGACGATGTCCCCGTGTCCCCTCGGGGGTTCCCCTGTCCCCACGGTGTCCCCTGTGTGACGATGTCCCCGTGTCCCCTCAGGGGCTCAGTGTCCCCACGGTGTCCCCTGTGTGACGATGTCCCCGTGTCCCCTCGGGGGTTCCCCTGTCCCCACGGTGTCCCCTGTGTGACGATGTCCCCGTGTCCCCTCCTCAGCCTCGCTGGCGGCCGTGGGTGACCCCTGGAGGGACAGCGGGGACGTGTCCGACAGCGGCAGCAGCACCACCAGTGGCCACTGGAGCTGCGCTGGCAGTGCCACCCCGTCACCCCCTCACCGCGGTGGCAGTGCCACCCCGTCCCCTGTGACCGACGATGGCTTCGACACCGACCCCGAGCCCTCCCCGCCAGAGGAGCCGGCGCCGCGCCGGAGGAAGGTGGGTGACAGTGACAATGTCCTGGGCGACAGCGGGGTGACACCGGGTGACAGCGGGCACAGGTGACACCGGGGTGACAGCGGGCACAGGTGACAATGTCCTGGGTGACAGCGGGCACAGGTGACACCGGGGTGACAGCGGGCACAGGTGACAATGTCCTGGGTGACAGCGGGCACAGGTGACACCGGGGTGACAGCGGGCACAGGTGACAATGTCCTGGGTGACAGCGGGCACAGGTGACACCGGGGTGACAGCGGGCACAGGTGACAATGTCCTGGGTGACAGCGGGCACAGGTGACACCGGGGTGACAGCGGTCAGGGGTGATGCTGGGTTCAGGTGACACTGGGTGGGGGTGACACCACGTTTGGTTGACGCCAGGCTGACAGTGGGCAGGGGTGACACCGGTGACACCGGACAGGAGTGACAGCGGGGTGACACTGGGCTCAGGTGATGCTGTTTTGGGGTGACACCGGGCTCAGGTGACAATGTCTGGGGTGACATCGAGTGACACCAGGCAAGGGTGACACCAGGGTGACACCAGGCTCAGGTGACAGCAGGTGACACTAGGCTTGGGTGACACTGGGCACAGGTGACACCAGGCTCAGGTGACACCATTTTCAGGTGACACAGGGCAGAGGTGGCACCAGACAGGTGTGACGCTGGGCACGAGTGACACTGGGCAGATGTGACACCGGGCTCTGGTGACACTGGGCAGATGTGACACTGTTTTCGGGTGACACCGGGCTCTGGTGACACCAGGGTGACACCGGGCTCGGGTGACACCATTTTGGGCTGACGCTGTTTTCGGGTGACACTGTTTTGGGATGACATTGGGGTGATACCATTTCAGGGTGACCCCGTTTTGAGGTGACACCATTTTGGGGTGACGCTGGTCACAGGTGACACCGTTTTTGGGGTGACACCGGGCTCTGGTGACACTGTTTTGGGGTGACATTGTTTTGGGGTGACACCGTTCTGGGATGACACTGGGCTCTGGTTGACACTGGGGTGACAGCTCTGGTGACACCGGGCAGTAGTGACACCATTTTGGGGTGACACTGGGGTGACACCGGGCTCTGGTGACATTGGGGTGACACGGGTTTTGGGTGACACGGGACAGGGGTGACACTGTTCTGGGGTGACAGCAGGAACAGGCGACATTGCGGTGACACCGTTTTGGGGTGACACCGGGCTGTGGTGACAACGGGCAGGGGTGACACCGTTTTGGGGTGACATTGGGGTGACACTGGGCTCCGGTGACATTTTGGTGACACAGAGCTCTGGTGACACTGGTGACATTGTGCTGACACTGTGGTGACATTTTGGTAACACTCTGGTGACACTTTGGTGACACTCTGGTGACACTGATGATACTGCAGTGTGGTGACACTCCGGTGGCAGTGCGGTGACACTGAGGTGACACTGGTGACACTGGTGACTTTGTGGTGACTTTGTGGTGACACTCTGGTGACACTCTGGCACTGTGTGACACTGGTGACACTCTGGTGACACTCTGGTGACACTGTGGTGGCACTGTGGTGACAGTGCGGTGACACCGTGGTGACACTGGTGACACTCTGGTGACACTCTGGTGACACTCTGGTGACACTCTGGTGACACTGTGGTGACACCACGGTGACACTGGTGACACTCTGGTGGCACTCTGGTGACACTGGTGACACTCTGGTGACACTCTGGTGACACTGTGGTGACACTGTGGTGACACTCTGGTGACACAGTGGTGACACTCTGGTGACACTCCGGTGACACTCTGGTGACACTCTGGTGACACTCTGGTGACACTCTGGTGGCACACTGGTGACACTCCGGTGACACTCTGGTGACACTCTGGTGACACTCCGGTGACACTCTGGTGACGCTCTGGTGACACTCTGGTGGCACTGTGGTGACACCGCGGTGACACTGGTGACACTCTGGTGACACTCTGGTGGCACCCTGGTGGCACTCCGGTGACACTCCGGTGACACTCTGGTGGCACTCTGGTGACACTGGTGGCACTGTGGTGACACTGTGGTGGCACTCTGGTGACACTCTGGTGACACTGTGGTGACAGTGCGGTGACACTGGTGACACTCTGGTGACACTCTGGTGGCACTGTGGTGACACTGTGGTGACACTCTGGTGGCACTGTGGTGACACTGTGGTGGCACTCTGGTGACACTGTGGTGACACTCTGGTGGCACTGTGGTGACACTGTGGTGACACTGTGGTGGCACTGTGGTGACACTGGTGACACTCTGGTGACACTCTGGTGACACTCTGGTGGCACTCTGGTGACACTGTGGTGACACTCTGGTGACACTCTGGTGACACTCTGGTGACACTCCGGTGACACTGGTGGCACTGTGGTGACACTGTGGTGGCACTCTGGTGACACTCTGGTGACACTGTGGTGACAGTGCGGTGACACTGGTGACACTCTGGTGACACTCTGGTGGCACTGTGGTGACACTGTGGTGGCACTCTGGTGACACTGTGGTGACACTCTGGTGGCACTGTGGTGACACTGTGGTGACACTGTGGTGGCACTGTGGTGACACTGGTGACACTCTGGTGACACTCTGGTGACACTCTGGTGGCACTCTGGTGACACTGTGGTGACACTCTGGTGACACTCTGGTGACACTCTGGTGACACTCCGGTGACACTGGTGGCACTGTGGTGACACTGTGGTGGCACTCTGGTGACACTCTGGTGACACTGTGGTGACAGTGCGGTGACACTGGTGACACTCTGGTGACACTCTGGTGGCACTCTGGTGACACTGTGGTGGCACTCTGGTGACACTGGTGACACTCTGGTGACACTCTGGTGACACTCTGGTGGCACTGTGGTGACACTGTGGTGACACTGTGGTGACACTCCGGTGACACTCTGGTGACACTGGTGACACTCTGGTGACACTCTGGTGACACTCTGGTGGCACTGTGGTGACACTGTGGTGACACTGTGGTGGCACTGTGGTGACACTGGTGACACTCTGGTGACACTGTGGTGACACTGTGGTGGCACTCTGGTGACACTGGTGACACTCTGGTGACACTGTGGTGACACTCTGGTGACACTCTGGTGACACTGTGGTGACACTGTGGTGACACTGGTGACACTGTGGTGACACCGTTCTTGTCCCCAGAACTCCTCCAAGGTTTTCTTCAAGTGCCTCTGGCCCGGCTGTGGGAAATTCCTGCGCTCCGGAGTCGGCATCAAGCGCCACGTCCGCACCCAGCACCTGGGGTAAGGCCGGCGTTCCCAACATCCCAAATCCCGACCCCAAAATCCATGGGGTTTGTACTTCTGGAATTCCCAATTCCCACAGGAAATCCCGACCCCAAAATCCATGGGGTTTGTCCCTGTGGAATTCCCAATTCCCACAGGAAATCCCGACCCCAAAATCCATGGGGTTTGTCCCTCTGGAATTCCCAATTCCCCCAAGAAATCCCGACCCCAAAATCCATGGGGTTTGTCCCTGTGGAATTCCCAATTCCCGCAGGAAATCCCGACCCCAAAATCCATGGGGTTTGTCCCTGTGGAATTCCCAATTCCCACAGGAAATCCCGACCCCAAAATCCATGGGGTTTGTCCCTCTGGAATTCCCAATTCCCCCAAGAAATCCCGACCCCAAAATCCATGGGGTTTGTCCCTGTGGAATTCCCAATTCCCACAGGAAATCCCGACCCCAAAATCCATGGGGTTTGTCCCTCTGGAATTCCCAATTCCCACAGGAAATCCCGACCCCAAAATCCATGGGGTTTGTCCCTCTGGAATTCCCAATTCCCACAGGAAATCCCGACCCCAAAATCCATGGGGTTTGTCCCTGTGGAATTCCCAATTCCCACAGGAAATCCCGACCCCAAAATCCATGGGGTTTGTCCCTCTGGAATTCCCAATTCCCGCAGGAAATCCCGACCCCAAAATCCATGGGGTTTGTCCCTGTGGAATTCCCAATTCCCCCAAGAAATCCCGACCCCAAAATCCATGGGGTTTGTCCCTCTGGAATTCCCAATTCCCGCAGGAAATCCCAACCCAAAATCCATGGGGTTTGTCCCTGTGGAATTCCCAATTCCCACTGGAAATCCCGACCCCAAAATCCATGGGGTTTGTCCCTCTGGAATTCCCAATTCCCACAGGAAATCCCGACCCCAAAATCCATGGGGTTTGTCCCTCTGGAATTCCCAATTCCCGCAGGAAATCCCGACCCCAAAATCCATGGGGTTTGTCCCTCTGGAATTCCCAATTCCCACAGGAAATCCCGACCCCAAAATCCATGGGGTTTGTCCCTCTGGAATTCCCAATTCCCACAGGAAATCCCAACCCCAAAATCCATGGGGTTTGTCCCTCCGGAATTCCCAATTCCTGTGGAAAATCCCGTTCCTCACCCTATAATCCATGGGGTTTGTTCCTCTCATGTCCCCTCAGTGTCCCCTCAGTGTCCCCTCAGTGTCCCTTGTCCCCACAATGTCCCCTCAGTGTCCCCACAATGTCCCCTCAATGTCCCCTCAATGTCCCCACAATGTCCCCACAATGTCCCCACAATGTCCCCTCCGTGTCCCCTCAGTGTCCCCACAGTGTCTCCTCAGTGTCCCCTCAGTGTCCCTTGTCCCCACAATGTCCCCACAATGTCCCCTCAGTGTCCCCTCAGTGTCCCCTCAGTGTCCCTTGTCCCCACAGCGATGGCTCTTCGTGGGAGCAGCGGGAGCGTGAGGAGGATTTTTATTACACCGAGGTGCAGGCCCGGGAGGAGCCACCCTCAGAGCTGCCACCCCCGGCTGTCACCTCTGTCACCGGTGTCACCAATGTCACCTCTGTCACCAATGTCACCTCTGTCACCGGCGCCGTGTCCTGCTCTGCCCCCATTGTCATCCAGCCCGGCCCGTGCCAGCCCGGCCTGAGCCACTCGGCCCCCGGATCCTTCTGGCACATCCAGGCGGACCACGCATATCAGGTGACAGGGAGGGGACAGCGAGGGGACAGGGAGGGGACAGGGAGGGGACAGAGTGGGGACAGCGAGGGGACAGCGAGGGGACAGCGAGGGGACAGGGAGGGGACAGGGAGGGGACAGAGTGGGGACAGAGTGGGGACAGCGAGGGGACAGAGTGGGGACAGGGAGGGGACAGGGAGGGGACAGGGAGGGGACGAGTGGGGACAGGGAGGGGACAGGGAGGGGACAGAGAGGGGACAGGGAGGGGACAGGTAGGGGACAGCGAGGGGACAAGGAGGGGACAGAGAGGGGACAGGGAGGGGACAGGGAGGGGACAGAGTGGGGACAGAGTGGGGACAGGGAGGGGACAGGGAGGGGACAGAGTGGGGACAGGGAGGGGACAGCAAGGGGACAGGGAGGGGACAGAGTGGGGACAGGGAGGGGACAGGGAGGGGACAGAGTGGGGACAGAGTGGGGACAGGGAGGGGACAGAGAGGGGACAGGGAGGGGACAGGGAGGGGACAGAGAGGGGACAGGGAGGGGACAGGGAGGGGACAGGGAGGGGACAGAGTGGGGACAGAGTGGGGACAGCGAGGGGACAGAGTGGGGACAGGGAGGGGACAGGGAGGGGACAGGGAGGGGACGAGTGGGGACAGGGAGGGGACAGGGAGGGGACAGAGAGGGGACAGGGAGGGGACAGAGAGGGGACAGAGTGGGGACAGCGAGGGGACAGAGTGGGGACAGAGTGGGGACAGAGAGGGGACAGGGAGGGGACAGCGAGGGGACAGAGAGGGGACGAGTGGGGACAGGGAGGGGACAGGGAGGGGACAGGGAGGGGACAGAGAGGGGACAGGGAGGGGATAGGGAGGGGACAGGTAGGGGACAGCGAGGGGACAGGGAGGGGACAGAGAGGGGACAGGGAGGGGACAGGGAGGGGACAGAGTGGGGACAGAGTGGGGACAGAGTGGGGACAGGGAGGGGACAGCGAGGGGACAGGGAGGGGACGAGTGGGGACAGGGAGGGGACAGGGAGGGGACAGAGAGGGGACAGAGTGGGGACAGCGAGGGGACAGAGTGGGGACAGGGAGGGGACAGGGAGGGGACAGGGAGGGGACGAGTGGGGACAGGGAGGGGACAGGGAGGGGACAGAGAGGGGACAGGGAGGGGACAGAGAGGGGACAGAGTGGGGACAGGGAGGGGACAGAGTGGGGACAGGGAGGGGACAGAGAGGGGACCTCGCTGGGGATAGAGCTCAGACATGGCTGGGGACACCCGTGGGGACATTGCGGGAGCAGAGCTGGGGCATTGTGGGGACATCCCAGGATCTGTGTCCCTGTGCTGTCCCTGTCCCATCTCTGTCCCTAGCTCAGGGATGTCTGTCCCTGTCCCCTGCGTGTCCCCTGCCCGTCCCCTGCCCGGGCTGTGGCTCCCAGCTCTGTCCCCATGACTGGGACGTTTTCCACCCGCGGATCCAAGGGTTGGAAATCTGGGAACGCGGAGCTGTGACCCCCGCGCCCCGTGAGCACCCCATGTCCTTGTCCCCAAGGAATGTCCCACATCCCAGGGAATGTCACATCCCGGGGAGCGGCTGTGCCACCAGCCGGAAAGCTCCATAAACGGATGGAAAAACAGAAATACGGATGAGGTTTGGGATTTTGGGGAGCAGGAGAGGAGAGGCCGCCGTGTCCCCACCGAGGTGACACTGGTGCCACCACCCCGTGTGACAGCGGGAGGGAGGGCTCGGGGATTCCCGGACCTAATCCTGTCCCTTGTTGTCCCTGCAGGCGCTGCCCTCCATCCAGATCCCGGTGTCCCCTCACATCTTCACCAGCATCAGCTGGGCCACTGCCACCTCCACCGTGCCGTCCTTGTCACCGTCCTTGTCACCGGTGAGTGCCAGCCCCACCCTGCTGTCCTTGTCACCCGTCAGTGTCACCTGTGCCCTGGAATGGGCAGCCTGCCGTGAGCCAGTGCCTCCTGTTTTCCTCCATTTTTCCTACTTTTCCCTTTTTTTTTCCTCCTCCTTCCCCTCAATTTCACCTATTTTTTCCCTTTTTGTCCCCTCATTTTTTCCTCTTTCTTCCCTTTTTCCCCTCTTTTTCCCCTCTTTTTCCCCTCTTTTCCCCCTCCTTTTTCCCCTCTTTTCCCCTCCTTTTCCCCTCTTTTTCCCCTCTTTTCCCCCTCCTTTTTCCCCTCTTTTCCCCTCCTTTTCCCCTCTTTTTCCCCTCTTTTCCCCCTTTTTTTCCCTCTTCCCCACTATTTTTTCCTCCCTTTGCCTTTCCCCCCTTTTTCTTCCCTCTTCCCCCTCTTTTTTCCCCTCCTTTCCCCCTCTTTTTTTCCTCATTTTTTCTCTCATTTTTTCCTCTTTCCTCCCTTTTTATTCCCCTTCTTTTCCTCTCCTTTCCCTCCTCCTTTTTGTCCCTTTTCTCATCCTTTTTGTCCCTTTTCTCACCCGTTTTGTGCCATTTCTGTCCTTTTTGTGCCATTTCTGTCCTTTTTGTGCCATTTCTCTCCCGTTTCTCCCTCAGGTTCGCAGTCGCTCCCTTCAGCCTGCAGGCCCCACAGCCCAACACCTTTATCCTTCTTAACCCCATTTCTCATCTTTTTTTCCTCTTTTCTCATCCTTTTTATCCCTTTTCTCATCCTTTTTGTCCCTTTTCTCCTCCTTTTTGTGCCATTTCTGTCCTTTTTGTGCCATTTCTGTCCTTTTTGTGCCATTTCTCTTCTGTTTCTCCCTCAGGTCTGGATTCGCTCCCCTCAGCCTGCAGGCCCCACAGCCCAACACCTTTATGCTGTTTATCCCCATTTCTCATCCTTTTTGTCCCTTTTTTCATCTTTTTTGTCCCTTTTCTCATCCTTTTTGTGCCATTTCTGTCCTTTTTATGCCATTTCTGTCCCATTTCTCCCTCAGGTTCGCCGTCGCTCCCCTCAGCCTGCAGGCCCCACAACCCCTCACCTTTATCCTTCTTATCCCCATTTCTCATCCTTTTTTTCCTCTTTTCTCATCCTTTTTGTCCCTTTTCTCATCCTTTTTGTCCCTTTTCTCATCCTTTTTTGTGCCATTTCTGTCCATTTTGTGCCATTTCTCTCCCGTTTCTCCCTCAGGTCTGGATTCGCTCCCCTCAGCCTGCAGGCCCCACAACCCAACACCTTTATGCTGTTTATCCCCATTTCTCATCCTTTTTGTCCCTTTTCTCATCCTTTTTGTCCCTTTTCTCACGCATTTTGTGCCATTTCTGTCCTTTTTGTGCCATTTCTGTCCTTTTTGTGCAATTCCTGTCCCATTTCTCCCTCAGGTTCGCCGTCGCTCCCCTCAGCCTGCAGGCCCCACAGCCCCTCACCTTTATCCTTCTTAACCCCATTTCTCATCTTTTTTTCCTCTTTTCTCATCCTTTTTATCCCTTTTCTCATCCTTTTTATCCCTTTTCTCATCCTTTTTGTGCCATTTCTGTCCTTTTTGTGCCATTTCTCTTCCGTTTCTCCCTCAGGTCTGGATTCGCTCCCCTCAGCCTGCAGGCCCCACAACCCAACACCTTTATGCTGTTTATCCCCATTTCTCATCCTTTTTGTCCCTTTTCTCATCCTTTTTGTCCCTTTTCTCATCCTTTTTGTCCCTTTTCTCACCCGTTTTGTGCCATTTCTGTCCTTTTTGTGCCATTTCTGTCCTTTTTGTGCCATTTCTCTCCCGTTTCTCCCTCAGGTCTGGATTCGCTCCCCTCAGCCTGCAGGCCCCACAACCCCTCACCTTTATCCTTCTTATCCCCATTTCTCATCCTTTTTTGCCTCTTTTCTCATCCTTTTTATCCCTTTTCTCATCCTTTTTGTGCCATTTCTGTCCTTTTTGTGCCATTTCTCTCCCGTTTCTCCCTCAGGTCTGGATTCGCTCCCCTCAGCCTGCAGGCCCCACAGCCCAACACCTTTATGCTGTTTATCCCCATTTCTCATCCTTTTTGTCCCTTTTCTCATCCTTTTTGTCCCTTTTCTCACGCATTTTGTGCCATTTCTGTCCTTTTTGTGCCATTTCTGTCCTTTTTGTGCAATTCCTGTCCCATTTCTCCCTCAGGTTCGCCGTCGCTCCCCTCAGCCTGCAGGCCCCACAGCCCCTCACCTTTATCCTTCTTAACCCCATTTCTCATCTTTTTTTCCTCTTTTCTCATCCTTTTTATCCCTTTTCTCATCCTTTTTATCCCTTTTCTCATCCTTTTTGTGCCATTTCTGTCCTTTTTGTGCCATTTCTCTTCCGTTTCTCCCTCAGGTCTGGATTCGCTCCCCTCAGCCTGCAGGCCCCACAACCCAACACCTTTATGCTGTTTATCCCCATTTCTCATCCTTTTTGTCCCTTTTCTCATCCTTTTTGTCCCTTTTCTCATCCTTTTTGTCCCTTTTCTCACCCGTTTTGTGCCATTTCTGTCCTTTTTGTGCCATTTCTGTCCTTTTTGTGCCATTTCTCTCCCGTTTCTCCCTCAGGTCTGGATTCGCTCCCCTCAGCCTGCAGGCCCCACAACCCCTCACCTTTATCCTTCTTATCCCCATTTCTCATCCTTTTTTGCCTCTTTTCTCATCCTTTTTATCCCTTTTCTCATCCTTTTTGTGCCATTTCTGTCCTTTTTGTTCCATTTCTCTCCTGTTTCTCCCTCAGGTCTGGATTCGCTCCCCTCAGCCTGCAGGCCCCACAGCCCAACACCTTTATACTGTTTATCCCCATTTCTCATCCTTTTTGTCCCTTTTTTCATCCTTTTTGTCCCTTTTCTCATCCTTTTTGTCCCTTTTCTCACGCGTTTTGTGCCATTTCTGTCCTTTTTGTGCCATTTCTGTCCCATTTCTCTCTCAGGTTCGCCGTCGCTCCCCTCAGCCTGCAGGCCCCACAGCCCCTCACCTTTATCCTTCTTATCCCCATTTCTCATCCTTTTTTTCCTCTTTTCTTATCCTTTTTATCCCTTTTCTCATCCTTTTTATCCCTTTTCTCATCCTTTTTGTGCCATTTCTGTCCTTTTTGTGCCATTTCTCTTCCGTTTCTCCCTCAGGTCTGGATTCGCTCCCCTCAGCCTGCAGGCCCCACAACCCAACACCTTTATACTGTTTATCCCCATTTCTCATCCTTTTTGTCCCTTTTTTCATCCTTTTTGTCCCTTTTCTCATCCTTTTTGTCCCTTTTCTCATGCGTTTTGTGCCATTTCTGTCCTTTTTGTGCCATTTCTGTCCTTTTTGTGCAATTCCTGTCCCATTTCTCCCTCAGGTTCGCCGTCGCTCCCCTCAGCCTGCGGGCCCCACAGCCCCTCACCTTTATCCTTCTTAACCCCATTTCTCATCCTTTTTTTCCTCTTTTCTCATCCTTTTTATCCCTTTTCTCATCCTTTTTATCCCTTTTCTCATCCTTTTTGTGCCATTTCTGTCCTTTTTGTGCCATTTCTCTTCTGTTTCTCCCTCAGGTCTGGATTCGCTCCCCTCAGCCTGCAGGCCCCACAGCCCAACACCTTTATGCTGTTTATCCCCATTTCTCATCCTTTTTGTCCCTTTTCTCATCCTTTTTGTCCCTTTTCTCATCCTTTTTGTCCCTTTTCTCATCCTTTTTGTCCCTTTTCTCCTCCTTTTTGTGCCATTTCTGTCCTTTTTTGCCATTCCTGTCCCGTTTCTCCCTCAGGTTCGCAGTCGCTCCCTCAGCCTCAGCGAGCCTCAGGCGCCGCCATTGCTCCGACCCCAGCTCCTCGTGGCCTCCCCTCCCCGCGTCTCCCTCAGCACCAGGTAAGAAACCTTTCCAAAAAACCCCAAAAAAGTCCCAATTATGTATTTATAATTCGGTGTTAATTCGGGAGAATTTGTAGTTTTGAGGAAAATTTAGGAGAAAACTTTTGTACGTGTTTTTCTTTTTTTTTTTTTTTAATGGAGATTCAAGCAGTCCATCCCTGTAGCTGGTTCAGGGAAAATGAATTTTTTCTACAGAAATAGAAATAAAAACCTGTTTATTTAACAAGCAAAGCGCTTTCTAGTACAATACTTAACAATAATAAGTAACAAAACCTTTTGTTGCTTTGAAGAGAGGATGAATTTAGAAGAGTTTTTTGGTTTTTTTTTTCCCCTCCAGCCCTGGGAAATGTCGAGGCCTAGGCCAGGCCTCGGGAGTTCCTGGTGCTGCTGTAGTAATAAATAATAAATAAATAGAATACATAATAATAATGCTGGTAATAATTGAGATTTGCTAATTTTAATATACTTCTTTTTGTGCTGTGAGATAAAATCAGGAGCCAAAAAGTAAAGCAGGCCTGCAACTTAAAAGGGTGTAAAGAAAAACTTAATTATTAACAACACAAAGAAATAATAAATCCAGAATAAAACTTTCAGATCACTTTTTTTTTCACCCCTTTTTTTTTTCTTTTTTTTTTTTTTTAACCGTACAGAAACACTTCAGTCAGTTGTTAAATAATCTTTTTTTAGTTTGCTTTGGGGAGTGGAGTTTTTTTTATTTTTTTTGTTCGATTATTCCCACAAGAGGAAAAAAAAAAAAAAAAGTCATTTTTTGTTGTTTTTTTTTTTTACTAATTCCTTTTATCCTCACAGCTTTTCCAATCTCTTTTTATGACCCATGTTAAACTCATGGCGTGTTTACTTTGAAGAACGAACTGCTCAAAAGTAGAAGTTCTTTTTATTTATTTTTTTTTTATGTTTTATTTTTTTTTTTTTTCCGTTCGTGCTTTATTTGTAGGAGCAGAGATCAGGTTTGAAGAATTGTAAGAAAAAAAAAGGAGAAAAAACACATAATCCAGGGAGTTTCTGTGCCTTAATTAGGCAGAAAATGAGAATAAAGAGATTTTTATTTTTGAGAGAGAGAGGCACTAAAGACTCGAGCGAGTTTCCGACAACAAAATTCTCACCTCTTCCCTTTCCCCTTCACTCCTGGAGCCGGTTTTAAAATTTCACAACCCTTAAATCGGAAATTCCGACGCGGGAGCGGGCGGGAGACAAAAAAAAAAAAAAAACCAAAAACAAAACATAAAAAATCCCAAATTTCCTCCTTTTTTTCCCCTCCCTCCTCCCCCCCTTCGCCAGAAAAATCCGCGGCGAAGCCAAGAAATGTCGCAAGGTTTACGGCATGGAGCGCCGGGAGCAGTGGTGCACGGCGTGCCGCTGGAAAAAAGCCTGCCAGAGATTCCTGGACTGAATCCCACACACATCCTTCCTCTATCCCACCTCGGGAATCCGGGAATTCCCGTCGGGAATACGGGAGTTACCAGCGGGAATATGGGAGTTCCCATAGGGAATATGGGAGTTCCCATAGGGAAATGGGAATTTCCATAGGGAATCTGGGAATTCCCATCAGGAATACGGGAATTCCCGTCGGGAAATGGGAATTACCAGCGGGAATATGGGAGTTCCCATAGGGAATATGGGAGTTCCCATAGGGAAATGGGAATTACCAGCGGGAATACGGGAATTCCCGTCGGGAATACGGGAGTTCCCATAGGGAATCTGGGAATTACCATCAGGAAATGGGAATTACCATCGGGAAATGGGAATTCCATAGGGAATCTGGGAATTCCATCGGGAATCCGGGAGTTCCATCGGGAATCTGGGAATTACCATCAGGAAATGGGAATTCCATAGGGAATACGGGAGTTCCCGTCGGGAATACGGGAGTTACCAGCGGGAATATGGGAGTTCCCATAGGGAAATGGGAATTACCAGCGGGAATATGGGAGTTCCCATAGGGAATATGGGAGTTCCCATAGGGAAATGGGAATTTCCATAGGGAATCTGGGAATTCCCATCAGGAATACGGGAATTCCCGTCGGGAAATGGGAATTACCAGCGGGAATACGGGAGTTCCCATCGGGAATACGGGAGTTCCCATAGGGAAATGGGAATTACCATCGGGAAATGGGAATTCCATAGGGAATCTGGGAATTCCCATCAGGAATACGGGAATTCCCGTCGGGAAATGGGAATTACCAGCGGGAATACGGGAGTTTCCATCGGGAATACGGGAATTCCCATCGGAAAATGGGAATTCCCATCGGGAATCTGGGAATTCCATCAGGAATCTGGGAATTCCCCTCGGAAAATGGGAATTCCATAGGGAATCTGGGAATTCCATCAGGAATCTGGGAATTCCCCTCAGAAAATGGGAATTCCATCAGGAATCTGGGAATTCCCATCGGGAATCCGGGAATTCCCCTCGGAAAATGGGAATTCCCATCGGGAATCTGGGAATTGCCATCAGGAAATGGGAATTCCATAGGGAATCTGGGAATTCCATCAGGAATCTGGGAATTCCCCTCGGAAAATGGGAATTCCCATCGGGAATCTGGGAATTCCATCAGGAATCTGGGACTTCCATCGGGAATACGGGAATTCCCCTCGGGAAATGGGAATGCCCATCGGGAATCTGGGAATTCCCTCAGGAATCTGGGAATTCCCTCAGGAATTCAGGAATTCCCTCAGGAATCCGGGAATCCCCTCAGGACTCCGGGAATTCCCTCAGGAATCTGGGAATTCCCTCAGGAATCCCCTCGGGAATTCCCTCAGGAATTTGGGAATTCCCTCAGGAATCCCCTCGGGAATTCCCTCAGGAATCCGGGAATTCCCTCAGGAATCCCCTTGGGAATTCTCTCAGGAATCCGGGAATTCCCTCAGGAATTTGGGAATTCCCTCAGGAATCCCCTCGGGAATTCCCTCAGGAATCCGGGAATTCTCTCAGGAATCTGGGAATTCCCTCAGGAATCCCCTCGGGAATTCCCTCATTGCTGCAAACACAAATGGACTCGGGCAGAGCGGCGGAAAAAATCCCTTTAAAAAAATAAAAACAAAATAAAATAAAAAAATCCCTTTTCCCCATTTTTTATTTTCTTTTTCTTTTTCTTTCTTTCCGTTTGTTTTTTAAAACCCGAGGTCGGGATTGGGAAAGGAAGAATTTGAATCCTCGAGGGTTTTTGATGACGATTTTGGGGAAACCAAAGATTTATTTTATTTATTTTTTTTTAATTTTCTTATAATTTTATTATTTATTTTTTTTTCCCCCCCTCTTTCCATGAATTTCCTATTTCTGCTGGGAAAATGCCCCGAAATTGAGTTTGGGAATTTTGGAGCAGCTTCCGTTTATCTTTGACCAACTTAAAAAAAAAAAAAAGGAAAAAAAAAAAAAAAAGTCCAAATCCCTCGGATTCTTTTAAGGAAAACGATCGGAGTTTTCAAAAACAAAATATTGGGATATTCCGGGAAAGGATTTTTGGGGTTTTTCCGGTTTTTTTTTTTTTTGGGTTTTTTTTTTGTTTTATTTTTTTTTTTGTTTTTGGGGAACATGAAGTTCCCATTCCTGTTGGGATGAGACTTTTCTCCCAGAGGTTCCTCAGGCACCGTTTATTTATTTCTTATTTTTTTATTTTATTTTATTTTTTTTTTTTTGGGGAGGATAAAAATTCCCTCAATCCCTCCCCCTTTCCCAAAAAAAAAAAAAAAAATTTAAATCAAGAATTTTTTTTTTTTTTTTTTTTTCAGGGAAAAACGTGGGATTTCTCCTCTTTCGAGGGCAAAAAATTCCCAAATTCCTTCAAAACCAAGAGGAGGAATTTTGAGGTTTGATCGATTTTTCCAGAATGGGCAAAAAATTTCCCTTTTACATCCCAAAATTTAATCCAGTTTGCGATCCCGGAATGTTTTAGGTTAGAAGTGACCTTAAAGGTCTTAAATTCCAAATATTTTATTTTTTTTATTTATTTATTTTTTTTTCCCCGTGTGCTGGGAAGATTTTTTATTTATTTTTTTTTTTTTTTTTTTTTTTTTGGAATTCTGTAGAGTTGACCAGGTTGATCCAACCTGGTTTTAGGGATTTTTAAAAAGCACCAGAATTCCTTAAAAAAAAAAAAAAAAATTAAATTAAAAAAGAAATTAAATAAATAAAATAAAATAAATAAAAAAGGGGGAGTGAAATAACGTTTTCCTCCTTTTTCCCTCCCTTTTTCCTCTTTTTTTCCTCCTTTTTTCTTTCTTTTCCCTCCTTTTTTCACCTCCTTTTTTCCTCCTTTTCTCCTCCTTTTTTCCTCCTTTTTTCCTCTTTTTTTTCCTCCTTTTTCCTCTTTTTTCCCTCCTTTTCTCCTCCTTTTTCCCTTTTTCCTCTTTTTTCCCTCCTTTTCTCCTCCTTTTTCCCTTTTTCCTCTTTTTTCCCTCCTTTTCTCCTCCTTTTTCCCTCCTTTTTTCTTTCTTTTCCCTCCCTTTTTCCCTCCTTTTTTCCTCCTTTTTTCCTCCTTTTTTCCTCTTTTTTTTCCTCCTTTTTCCTCTTTTTTCCCTCCTTTTCTCCTCCTTTTTCCCTCCTTTTTTCTCTTTTCCCTCCCTTTTTCCCTCCTTTTTCCCTCCTTTTTTCCTCCTTTTCTCCTCCTTTTTTCCTCCTTTTTTCCTCTTTTTTTTCCTCCTTTTTCCTCTTTTTTCCCTCCTTTTCTCCTCCTTTTTCCCTCTCTTTGTCCTCTTTTTTTCCTCCTTTTTCCTCTTTTTTCCCTCCTTTTCTCCTCCTTTTTTCCTCTTTTTTTTCCTCCTTTTTCCTCTTTTTTCCCTCCTTTCTTCCTCCTTTTTCCCTCCGTTTTTCTTTCTTTTCCCTCCCTTTTTCCCTCTTTTTTTCCTCTTTTTTCCTCCCCTTTTTCCCTCTTTTTTTCCTCTTTTTTCCTCCCCTTTTTCCCTCTTTTTTTCCTCCTTTTTCCCTCCCTTTTTCCTCCTTTTTCCCTCCTTTTCCCCCTCCTTTTCTCCTCCTTTTCTCCTCCTTTTCCCTCCCTTTTTCCTCCTTTTTTCTTTCTTTTCCCTCCCTTTTTCCCTCTTTTTTCCTCTTTTTTCCTCCTTTTCCCTCCTTTTTTCCTTTTTTTCCTCCTTTTTCCTCCCTTTTTCCCTCCTTTTCCCTCTTTTTTCCCTCCTTTTTTCTTTCTTTTCCCTCCTTTTCTCCTCCTCTTTTCACCCTTTTTCCCTCCTTTTTCCTCCTTTTTCCCTCCTTTTTTCCTCTTTTTTCCTCTTTTTTCCTCCTTTTTTCCTCCTTTTTTCCTCCTTTTTCTCCTTTTTCCCTCCTTTTTCTCCCTTTTTCCATTCCTTTTTTCCCCCTCCTCCTTTTTATTTCTTTTTTTCCCCACCTTTTGTCTCTTTTTCACCCCTTCCCCATTTTTTTCTCTTTTTCATTTTATTTTCTCTTTTCTCCCTCCCTCTTTTTCCTCCCTTTTTTCCTCTATTTTTTTCCCCTTTCCTCCTTTTTTTTTCTCCCCCCTTTCCTCATTTTTCCTTTTTCCTCCTTTTCTCCTCTTTTTTCCTGCCTTTTTTCTTCCTTTCCCTCCTTTTTTCCCTTTCTTCCCTTTTTTCCCTTTTTCTTTTTCTTTTCCTTTTTCTTTTCCTTTTTCTTTTCCTTTTCCTTTTTCTTTTTTTTTCTTTTCCTTTTTCTTTTTCTTTTTTTTCTTTTTCTTTTTTTTTTTCTTTTTCTTTTTCTTTTTCTTTTTCTTTTTCTTTTTCTTTTTCTTTTTCTTTTCCTTTTTTCCTTTTTCTTTTTCCTTTTCCTTTTTCCTTTCCCCCCTTTTCCTTTTTCCTTTTCCCCCTTTTCCTTTTCCTTTCTTTTTTTTTCCTTTTCCTTTAAATTTTCCTTTTTTTCCTTTTGTTCCCTTTTCCTTTCTTTTTCTTTTTCTCTTTTTGTTCTTTTTCTTTTTTTTTTCTTTCTTTTCCCTTTTGTTTTTGTTTTCATTTTTCTTTATTTCCTTTTCCCTTTCCCTTTCCTTTTTTCCTTTTTTCCCTTTTTCTTCTTTCTTATTCCTTTTCTTTATATTTTTCTTTATTTCTTTTTTTCCCTCTTTTTTTTCCTTTTAATTTGCCTCTTCCTCTTCCTTTCTCTTTTCCCCATTTTTCCCCTTTTTTCCCCCCTTTTTTCCCCTTTTTTTCCCCCTCCAGCAGCCCTGAGCCTTTCCCTGCCCAGCAGGAATTCCCTGGAATCCCAAACTTTGATCCTGATTTTTTTATTCCCCCTGGTACAAATTTCACCGGACAAAACCCAAACCTCGCAACTTTTTTCCTATTTTTTAATTTTTTAACAGAAAAACCTCTTCATGGGGAGGGGTCATCGATGAAAATTTCCCTTTCCTTGTGGGAATATCTTGGATTTTTCACACTTTAAACCCCAAATCTCTCTCGTTTTCCAGCAATCCCAGCAGCTTTTTGGCTGGAATTACAAAAATACTTTGAATTTTTTTTTACCCACGATTCCCGAGGATTTCTCCCGCCGTTCTCCGAGCTTTTTCTTCTCAGTCTTCCAAATATTATTTTTATTGTTAAAAAAAAAAAAAACAAAAAAAAAAAACAAAAACCGAAAAGAAAAAAAAAGAAAAAGAAAGGTTTAAATAATAAAAAAAAAAAAAAACCAAACCAAACCAACATTTTTACAGCGACCAGAGGAAATAATGGAATCTATTTTCTAAGGAAATAAAGGAAATTTCTCTGATCCCTTCCTGGCTCCGTGATTGATTCCAGCGGGATTTGGGGAGGGTGGGGTCCCTCCTGCTGCTCTTCATCCTCATCCTCATCCTCATCCTCATCCTCATCCTGGAGCTTCTCCCTCTGGAATCGGCGTTCCTGGAGGAGCTGCTGGGGCCTTTTCTTCCTTTTTCCACCTCCTTTTTCCACCTCCTTTTCCTTTCTCATTTCCTACTTTTCCTCCTTTTTTCCCTTATTTTTTCCTTTTTTCCCTTCTTTTTCCCCCTCTTTTCCCCTTCTCATTTCCTACTTCTCTTCCTCCTTTTTTCCTTTCTTTTTTCCCTTCTTTTTTCCCTTCTTTTTTCCCTTTTTCCCCCTCTTTTTCCCTTCTCATTTCCTACTTCTCTTCCTCCTTTTTTCCCTTCTTTTTTCCCTTCTTTTTTCCCTTTTTCCCCCTCTTTTTCCCTTCTCATTTCCTACTTCTCTTCCTCCTTTTTTTCCCTTCTTTTTTCCTCTTTTCCCCCTCCTGTTCCTCTTTTTCCCTTCTCATTTCCTACTTCTTTTCTTCCTTTTCTCCCTCCCTTTTTCCTCTTTTTTTCCTCCTTTTTCTCCTTTCTTTCCCTCTTTTTTCTTTCTCATTCCCTGCTTCTTTTCTTCATTTTTGCCCTTCTCTTCCTCCTCTTTTCCTCCTTCCTTTTCCCTCTTTTTCCCTTCTCATTTCCAATTTTTTTCCCCTTCTTTCCCCCCTTTTCCTCTTTTTCTCCTTCCTTTTCCCCTTCTCATTTCCTACTTCTCTTCCTCCTTTTTTCCCTTCTTTTTTCCTTTTTTCCCTCTTTTTCCCCCTCTTTTTCCCTTCTCATTTCCTACTTCTCTTCCTCCTTTTTTCCCTTCTTTTTTCCCTTTTTCCCTTCTCATTTCCTACTTCTTTTCCTCCTTTTTTTCCCTTCTTTTTTCCTCTTTTCCCCCTCCTGTTCCTCTTTTTCCCTTCTCATTTCCTACTTCTTTTCTTCCTTTTCTCCCTCCCTTTTCTCCTCCTTTTTCTCCTTTCTTTCCCTCTTTTTTCTTTCTCATTTCCTGCTTCTTTTCTTCATTTTTGCCCTTCTCTTCCTCCTCTTTTCCTCCTTCCTTTTCCCTCTTTTTCCCTTCTCATTTCCTATTTTTTTCCCCTTCTTTCCCCCCTTTTCCTCTTTTTCTCCTTCCTTTTCCCCTTCTCATTTCCTACTTCTCTTCCTCCTTTTTTCCCTTCTTTTTTCCTTTTTTCCCTCTTTTTCCCCCTCTTTTCCCCTTCTCATTTCCTACTTCTCTTCCTCCTTTTTTCCCTTCTTTTTTCCCTTTTTCCCTTCTCATTTCCTACTTCTTTTCCTCCTTTTTTTCCCTTCTTTTTTCCTCTTTTCCCCCTCCTGTTCCTCTTTTTCCCTTCTCATTTCCTACTTCTTTTCTTCCTTTTCTCCCTCCCTTTTCTCCTCCTTTTTCTCCTTTCTTTCCCTCTTTTTTCTTTCTCATTTCCTCCTTCTTTTCTTCATTTTTGCCCTTCTCTTCCTCCTCTTTTCCTCCTTCCTTTTCCCTCTTTTTCCCTTCTCATTTCCAATTTTTTCCCCTTCTTTCCCCCCTTTTCCTCTTTTTCTCCTTCCTTTTCCCCTTCTCATTTCCTACTTCTCTTCCTCCTTTTTTCCCTTCTTTTTTCCTTTTTTCCCTCTTTTCCCCCTCTTTTCCCCTTCTCATTTCCTACTTCTCTTCCTCCTTTTTTCCCTTCTTTTTTCCCTTCTTTTTTCCCTTTTTCCCTCTTTTTCCCTTCTCATTTCCAATTTTTTTCCCCTTCTTTCCCCCCTTTTCCTCTTTTTCTCCTTCCTTTCCCCCTTCTCTTCCTTTCCCCCTTCTCATTTCCTACTTCTCTTCCTCCTTTTTTCCCTTCTTTTTTCCCTTCTTTTTTCCCTTTTTCCCTCTTTTCCCCTTCTCATTTCCTACTTCTCTTCCTCCTTTTTTCCCTTCTTTTTTCCCTTTTTCCCTTCTCATTTCCTACTTCTTTTCCTCCTTTTTTTCCCTTCTTTTTTCCTCTTTTCCCCCTCCTGTTCCCCTTTTTCCCTTCTCATTTCCTACTTCTTTTCTTCCTTTTCTCCCTCCCTTTTTCCTCTTTTTTCCTCCTTTTTCTCCTTTCTTTCCCTCTTTTTTCTTTCTCATTTCCTGCTTCTTTTCTTCATTTTTGCCCTTCTCTTCCTCCTCTTTTCCTCCTTCCTTTTCCCTCTTTTTCCCTTCTCATTTCCTATTTTTTCCCTTCTTTTCCCCCGTTTTCCTCCTGTTTTCCTCCTATTCTCCTTCCTTTTCCCCCTTCTCATTTCCTGCTTCTTTTCTTCCTTTTTTCACCTCCTTTTTTCCTCTTTTTCTCCCTCCTTTTCCCCTTTTTCCCTTCTCATTTCCTGCTTCTTTTCTTCCTTTTTTCACCTCCTTTTTTCACCTCCTTTTTTCCTCCTTTTCTCCCTCCTTCCCCCTTTTTTTCCTTCTAATTTCCTCCTTTTCTTCATTTCTGCCCTTCTTTTCCTCCTCTTTTCCTCCTCTTTTCTTCCTTTCTCCTTCTCTTTTCCTCCTCTTTTCCTCCTTCCTTTTCCCTCTTTTTCCCTTCTCATTTCCTCTTTTTTTTTTCCCTTCTTTTTCCCCCGTTTTCCTCCTCTTTTCCTCTTTTTCTCCTTCCTTTTTCCCTTCTCATTTCCTACTTCTTTTCTTCCTTTTTTCACCTCCTTTTTTCCTCCTTTTTCTCCCTCCTTTTCCCATTTTTCCCTTCTTCCCCCCGTTTTCCTCCTCTTTTTCTCCTTCCTTTTCCCCCCTTTTTCCCTTCTCATTTCCTACTTTTCTTCCTTTCCCCCTCCCTGTTTCCTCCTTTCTTCCCCCTTTTTTCCTTCTCATTTCCTGCTTCTTTTCTTCCTTTTTTCACCTCCTTTTTTCCTCCTTTTTCTCCCTCCTTTTCCCATTTTTCCCTTCTCATTTCCTACTTTTCCATTTTTCCCTTCTTTTCCCCCGTTTTCCTCCTCTTTTCCTCCTTTTCTCCCTCCTTTTCCCCCCTTTTTCCCTTCTAATTTCCTACTTCTTTTCTTCCTTTCCCCCCTCCTTTTTTCCTTATTTTTCTCCTTTTCCCCTTTTTTCCTTCTCATTTCCTACTTCTTTTCTTCCTTTTTCCCTTCTTTTTCCCTTCTTTTCCTCCTCTTTTCCTCCTTCCTTTTCCTTCTTTTTCCCATCTCATTTCCTTCTTGTTTCTTCCTTTTTCCCCCTTCTTTTCCCCTGTTTTTCTCCTCTTTTCCTCCTTTTCTCCTTCCTTTTCCCCCTCCTTTTTCCCCTTCTTCCCTTCTCATTTCCTACTTCTTTTCTTCCTTTTTCCTCCTTTTTGCCTCCTTTTTCTCCTTTCTTCCCCCTTTCCCCTTCTCATTTCCTCCTTCTTTTCCTCCTTTTCCCCCTCCCTTTTTCTTCTTTTTTTCCTCCATTTTCTCCTTTCCCCCTTTTCCCTTCGCATTTCCTTCTTTTCTTCCTTTTCCCCCTTCCTTTTCCCCCATTTTCCTCCTTTTTTCCTCCTTTTTCTCCCTCCTTTTTCCATTTTTCCCTTCTCATTTCCTACTTTTATTTTTTTCCCTTCTTCCCCCCGTTTTCCTCCTCTTTTTCTCCTTCCTTTTCCCCCCTTTTTCCCTTCTCACTTCCTACGAGTTTTCTTCCTTCTTTCCCTTGTTTTTCCCCTCTTTTCCTCCTTTTCCCCCTCCTGTTCCCCTTTTTCCCTTCTCATTTCCTACTTCTTTTCTTCCTTTTCCCCCTCCCCTTTTCCTCCTTTTCCCCTCCTTTTTCTCCTTTCTTTCCGCCTTTTTTCCTTCTCATTTCCTCCTTCTTTTCTTCATTTTTACCCTTCTTTTCCTCCTCTTTTCCTCCTTCCTTTTCCCTCTTTTTCCCTTCTCATTTCCTGTTCTTTTTTCCCTTCTTTTCCCCCGTTTTCCTCCTCCTCTTCTCCTTTTCTCCTTCCTTTTCTCCTTCTCATTTCCTACTTCTTTTCTTCCTTTCCCCCTCCTTTTCTCTCCTTTTTTCCTCCTTTTTCTCCTTTCTTCCCCCTTTTCCCCTTCTCATTCCCTACTTCTTTTCCTCCTTTTTCTCCTTCCTTTTCCCTCTTTTTCCCTTCTCTTTTCCCTTCTTTCCCCCATGTTTTCTTTTCCTCCTTTTCTCCTTCCTTTTCCCCCTTTTCCCTTCTCATTCCCTACTTCTTTTCCTCCTTTCCCCCCTTCTCCCCCCCCCCCGTTTTCCTCCTCTTTTCCTCCTTTTTCTCCTTCCTTTTCCCTCTTTTCCCCTTCTCATTTCCTGCTTGTTTTTTTCATTTTTCCTTCTTTTTCCCCCTCTTTCCCCCATTGTCCTTCTTTCCTCATTTTCCTCCTTCCTTTCCCCCTCCTTTTCCCCTTCTTTTTTCTCATTTGCTATTTCACTTCCTTTCCCCCTTCTTCCCCCCTGATTTTCCATCTTATTTCTTCCTTTTCTCCTTCTTTTTCCTATTCCTTTTTTTTTTTTCATTTCCTACTTCTCTTCCTTTTTCTCCTTCCTTTCCCCCTCCTTTCTCCTCTTTTTTCTGGCTCATTTCCTACTTTTTTTCTTCCTTTTTCCTTCTTTTCCCTCCTTTCCCCCCATTTTTCTCCTTCCTTTTTGCTCCTTTTCCCCTTCTCTTTCTTCATTTCCTATTTCTCTTCCTTTTTTCCTTCTTTTCCCCTCCTTTTCCCATTTTTGCCATTTCTTCCTTTTCCCCCTCCTTTCCCCCCTTCTTTTTCTCTTTTCCTACTTCTTTCATTTTTCTTTCCTCTTTCCCTTTTTCCCCCAATTTTCCTCGTTCCCCCAATTTTTTATCCTTCTTTCACCCCTTTTTCCTCCTTTTCTCTCATTCCTACTTGATTTCTTCCTTTTTCCTTCTTTTTCCTCCTTTCCCCCTCCTTTTCCCCCATTTTCCTCCTTCCTTCTCCCCTCCTTTTCCTCCTTTTTTTTCCTCATTTCCTACTTGTTTTCTTCATTTTTCCTTCTTTTTCCCCTCTTTCCCCCATTTTCCTCCTTGTTTCCTCCTTTTCCTCCTTCCTTCCCCCTCCTTTTCCCTCTTCTTTTTTCTCATTTCCTACTTCTTTCATTTTTTTCCTCCTCTTCCTTTTCCCCCATTTCCCTCCTGGTTTCTTCTTTTTTTCCCCCTTCATTTCTCCATTTCCCTCTTTTTCTCTCATTTCCTTCTTGATTTCTTCCTTTTTTTCCTTCTTTTCCCCTCCTTTTCCCTCATTTTCTTCCTTGTTTTCCCCTTTTCCTCCTCCCTTCCCCCTCCTTTTCCCCTTTTCTCATTTCCTACCTCTCTTATTTTTTTCCTTTTTTCCCCTCCCTCCTTTCCCCCTTCTTTCCTCCTTTTCCCCCCTCCCTTTTCTCTCTTCCCCCCTTTCCCCTCCTTTTCCCCCTCCTTTTCCCCCTTTTTCCCCATTTTTCCCTCCTTTTCCCCCTCCCTTTCCCCCTTCTTTTTTCCCTCCCTTTTCCCTTCTTTCCTCCTTTTCCCCCTCCTTTTCCCTCTTTTTTCCCCATCCCTGCATTTCCCCATTTCCCCTCCTTTTCCTCCACCTTTTCCCCCTATTTTTCCTCATTTTCCCCCCATTTTTCCTTCCTTTTTTTTTCCTTTGCCCCCTCCCTTTTCCACTCCTTTTTTCCTCTTTTCCCCCTCCTGTTTTTCCCCTTGTTTCCCTTCCCCTCCTTTCCCCCTCCCTTTTCCTTTTCTTCTTAATTTTTCTTCCTTTCCCTCCCTTTTTCCTGCCTTTTCTCATCCTTTTCCCTCCTTTTTTTCTGCCTTTCCCCCCTTTTTTCCCACTTTTCCCTTCCTTTTCCCCCTCCCTTTCTCTCCCTTTTCCCTTCTTTTCCCTCCTTTTCCCCTGCATTTTCCCCCCTCCTTTTCCTTCCTCCTCTTCCCCTTTTCCTCTCATTTCCCCCCCATTTTCCCATCCTTTCCCACTTTTCTCCATTCTTCCTCCTTTCCTCCTTTTTCCCTTTTCCCTCCTTTTTCTTCCTCCTTCCCCCCCCTTTTCCCCGATTTTTTCCCCTTCCCCTCCTTTTCCCTCCCTTTTCCTTAATTTTTCTCCTTTTCCTCAATTTTTCCTGCCTTCCCCCCTCCTTTTTCTTCCTCCTCTTCCCCCTTTCCCCCTTTTTTCCCTCCTTTTCCCTCCTTTTCCCTCCTTTTCCCCTCCCTTTTCCCTCCTTTCCCCCCATTTCCCCCATTTTCCCCCTTTTTTCCTCTTTTCCCCTCCTTTTTCCCTACCCTTTCCCTCCCCTTCCCTTTTTCCTCCATTTCCCCCCTCCCTTTCCTCTTTTTTCCCCCCTTTCCGCCCATTTTCCCCATTTTTCCCTTTTTTCCCCCTTTTCCCTCGTTTTTCCCCTCCTTTCCCCCTTTCTTTCCCCCTTCTTTCCCTTCTTTTCCCTCCTTTTCCCCCATTTCCCCCCATTTTCCCCTACATTTCCCCCCATTTTCCCCCTCTTTCCCTCCCTTTCCCATTTTTCTCCATTTTTCCCTTCTTTTCCCTCTTCTTTCCTGCCTTTTCGCCCCTCCTTTTTCCTCCTCCCCTTCTCCCCCTGTTTTCCCCTCCTTTTTCCCCCTTTTCCCCCATTTTCCCTCCTATTCTTCCCACCTTTTCCCTTCTTTTTTCTTCCTCCTCTTCCTCCCTTTCCCCCCGTTTTTCCCTCCTTTTTCCCTCTTTTTCTCCTTTCCCCCCTCCCTTTTCCACTCCTTTTTTTCCTTCTTTTCTCCTCCTCTTTCCCCCTTCTTTCCTCTCCTTTCCCCCTCCATTTTCCCTCCCTTTCCCCCTTTTTTCCTCCATTTTTTCCCTCCTTTCCTCCTAATTTTCCCCCACTTCCCCCCTTCATTTTCTCACATTTTTTCCCCTCCTTTTCCCTCCCTTCTTTCTTTCCTCCTTTTTCCCCCTAATTTTCCCTCATTTTTTCCTCCTTTCCCCCCATTTTTCCCCTTCCTTCCCCCCTTTCTTCCCAACTTTTTTCCTCGTTTTCCTCCCATTTTCCCCCACACTTTTCCCTCCTTTTCCTCTCCATTTTCCCTCTTTTCCCCCATTCCCCCCCCCATTTTTTCCCTCCTTTTTTCCTCTTTCCCCCTCTCCTTTTCCCTCCCTTTCCCCCTTTCTCTTCCACCCCCCCCCCCAATTTTTCCCTTTCCCCCCCCCCCCCCATTTTCCCCCCTTTTCCCCCTCATTTTCCCCTCTTTTCCCTCCTTTTTTCCCTCAGGAATTTCGCTGTCACCGCCGCTGTCACCACCAGGTCGCAGTGTCCGCCCGCCGCTCTCTCCTTCCCTCTCTCCACCTCTTCCTGCCCTTCCTTTTCCCAAAAAAAATAAAAAAAAAACAAAAAAAAACCCGAATCCATCCCACTCTTGACCCTCAATCCCGAAATTATTGCGGACGGGAAAAAAATCCCAGGGTGGTCGATTCCCTTTTCCAGGCGGGAATTCCCAGAATCCCACCTGAATTTCTGGAGTGGCTCGAGGCCGTTCCCGCTCATCCCATCCCTGTTCCGTGGGAAAATCCCGATCCAAGAGTTCCTGGCTGGGAATTCCAGAGAGGAAAATTCCCTCTTTTTCTCCAGGCTGAGCTCCTCCAGCTCCGTGGCCTTTTCCCAGAGAATTCCATGGGATCACGGTGATAAAAATCCAGGATTTCACCTCGGAAATGTTCCATTGCTGAGCTCGTCCCATGGATCCCTCCTGTCCGGATCTGATGCCTCCGGAATTCCCAAATCCCATGGATCTGACCTATCCTCTTCTGATCCCTCTGGAATTCCCAAATGCCATGGATCCCACCCATTCCAGTCCCTCTGGAATTCCCAAATCCCATGGATCCGACCTATCCCAGTCCCTCTGGAATTCCCAAATCCCATGGATCCAGCCAGTCCTGATCCCTCCAGAATTCCCAAATCCCATGGATCCAACCTGTCCCGATCCCTCCAGAATTCCCAAATCCCATGGATCCAACCTGTCCCGATCCCCCCAGAATTCCCAAATCCCATGGATCCGACCCATCCCAGTCCCTCTGGAATTCCCAAATCCCATGGATCCGACCCATCCCAGTCCCTCTGGAATTCCCAAATCCCATGGATCCAGCCTGTCCCAATCCCTCTGGAATTCCCAAATCCCATGAATCCCACCCATCCCAATGCCCCCAGAATTCCCAAATCCCATGGATCCAACCTGTCCTGACCCCACTGGAATTCCCAAATCCCATGGATCCAACCTGTCCTGACCCCACTGGAATTCCCAAATCCCATGGATCCAACCTGTCCTGACCCCACTGGAATTCCCAAATCCCATGGATCCAACCTGTCCTGATCCCACTGGAATTCCTAAATCCCAAGGATCCAACCCGTCCCAATCCCTCTGGAATTCCCAAATCCCATGGATCCCACCCGTCCCAATGCCCCCAGAATTCCCAAATCCCATGGATCCAACCTTTCCCAATCCCTCTCCCCTCCAGCATTCCCAAATCCCGACCACCTCATCCCATGGATCCGACCTCCAGGAGAATTCCGTGGAAAGCGATATCTGCAAAAAAATCCTGGAATTCTCAGGGATTTAACCCACGTTGTCCCGGAGCCCTCCCCTTCCATCCCAGGTGCCTTCGGATATGGGGAAAAAAAAAAAAAATTGGGATAATTGGATTGGATTTTTGGGTGGATGTTGAGGTGGGAAAGGACCTGGAAAAGGGGAGGGGAAAGGGAAGGGTGGAAAACTGGGAAAACCATTGGAAAATCGCATCCCCGGAATGCCGAAGGGATGGGATTCCCAAAACTCGCAAATGTAGGAAGTGTAGGAATTTTATCCCGATCCCAAAATCGTAGGAATTTCACCCCAGTTGTGGGAATTTCCTCCCAGTCCCAAAAAATCCCCTCCCAGCAGCTTTTCCCAATTAATTTTTGAATCTCCATCCGCCGTCGTGAAAAATCTGGGAATTCCTTCGGGCTAATTCCTCCTGCCCCATCCCACCATCCCTAAACCCACAAAAATCCCAATTTTCCAACTGGAAAACGATGACGGATCCAAAACGAATTTCCATTTTTTTTTTTTCCCCTCAAAACCCTGAAATATTTATTTTATTTTATTTTTTTTTTCCCAAATCCGTTATTTTAAAATTTTTTTCCCCCCCCCTCTCGCTCCTTCCCATTCTCTCTGTCGTTCTTCTCCACAAATCCCAGATTGTTGGGTTTGGGGTTTTTTTTTTTTGTTTTTTTTTGGTTTTTTTTTTTTTTTTTTTGGCCCCCTGCCCTAAATCCATGGAATTCCCGTGGGATGGGGACAACGGGGACGAGTCGCAATCAGGTCGTAGAAACCGTAAACTGATTTATTTCTTGATCCTTTTGCTATGTACAAGTTTAATGGAGAAATCTCGGTAGGAAACAATTTAAAAACAACAAAAACCTCGGGATTTTCCTGGAATTTTTCCCTGGTTTTTTTGGGTTTTTTTTTTTTTTTTTCCTTCCCCATTTTTTTTTTTTTTTTCCCCCCCCCCCAGGAAAAATCGTATTATTAATTTTTTGGGGATTTTGTTTTTGTTTTTTTTTTTTTTTGGTTGGTTTTCTTTAATAAAGGGCGGCGCCGCGGGATAGGCTCGGGAATGGGATTTTGATTTTTTTGGGGGATGAATCGGGAAGGAGGAAATGGATGGGATTGGATTTTCCTCCTGGGAAAAATGTGGGAAAATCCCACTTTTACTTTTGGATTTGGGACACGACGGGTGCGGAACAGAGGAGCCAAACCCGGAGTGCTTCCGAAATTCCAAGGAAAACGCTCGGAAAGAAATGGGGAATAAAATTCAAACAAATAAACGGGGAATTAAACGGAACAAAAAGTTTCCAGAATTCCAGGAGATTTTGAGACGCGACCCCTGAAATTTGGGAACGAATCCTGCGGGAATTCAAAAATCTTTTTGGCGATGCTGGGAAATCCACCGGGAATTTGGGGCCGATTTTTTTTTTTTGGCTTTTTTTTTTTTTAAAAAAAAAAAAAAAAAAAAGAGGAAAAAATAATTCCAATTCTTTCAAAAAAAAAAAAAAAATTTTTTTTTTTTTCTGGAAAAAATTCCTTTTTTTTTTTTTTTTCGCGTTTCGCGTCGGATTTCCACGCGGATCCCTCCCGCCCTCCCCCGCGGCTCCGCGCGCTCGCGTCGGAATTCGTCGGCTCCGGGGTAAAAATGTGGATTTGAGAGGGTGAAGAGGAAATTTTGGAGCAGATTTTGGAGATTTTTTTCGAGTCTGAAGCGCTTTGGGGTCCGGCAGAGAGAGGACGGAGCAGGAGCAGGATTTTAATTTTGCCTGTGCCGGGCTGGGAAGCGGTGCCGGAACGCTACAAAAAAATACAAAATAAAATGGGGAAAAGAAAGGGAAAAAAAAAATAAGAAAAAAATTAAAATAAAAATGTAAATAAATAAAAATAATAAAAATAAAATTAAAAAATAAAAAATAAAAATGAAAATAAAAATAAATAAAATAAAAATTAAAATTAAAAATAAATAAAAATAAAAATTAAAAATTAAAATAAAATTAAAAATAAAAATAAAAATAAAAATACAATTAAAAAATAAAAATAAAAATAAAAAATAAAAATAAAAATAAAAATAAAAATAAAAATAAAATTAAAAAATAAAATTAAAAAAATAAAAATAAAAATAAAAATAAATAAAATAAAAATAAAATAAAAAATAAAAATAAAAATAAAAATAAAAATAAAAATAAAAATAAAATAAAAAAATAAAATTAAAAAAATAAAAATAAAAATAAAAATTAAAAATAAAAATAAAAATAAAAAATAAAAATAAATAAAAACAAAAATAAAAAATAAAAATAAAAATAAAATTAAAAATAAAATTAAAAATAAAAATAAATAAAAATAAAAATAAAATAAAAAAATAAAATTAAAAAATAAAAATAAAAATAAAAATTAAAAATAAAAATAAAAATAAAAAATAAAAATAAATAGAAACAAAAATAAAAAATAAAAATAAAATTAAAATTAAAAATAAAATTAAAAATAAAAATAAATAAAAATAAAAATAAAATTAAAAATAAAAATAAAATTAAAAATAAAATTAATAAAAATAAAAATAAATAAAAATAAAAATAAAAAAGGCGGTAAAGCGGAGGAAAGAAAGGGAGAAAAATAAAGAAAATAGGAAATAAAATGGAGGGAGGAAAGGGGGGAAAAAAGGAGGAAAAATGGAGGAGAGAAGGGGGGAAAATTAAAAAGACGAAATAAAATGGAGAAAAGGAAGAAAGTTTTATAAAGGAAATAAAACGGAGGAAAGAAAGGCAGAAATACAAAATAAAATGGGGAAAAGAAAGGGAAAAATCGAAAATAAAAATTAAAAAAATTAGGAGGGAAAATGAAGGAAAGAAAAGGGAGAAATGGAAAAAATTGGAATTAAAGTGGAGGAAAGAAAGGGAAAAATGCAAAATGAAATGGGGAAAAGAAAGGGAAAAATAAAATATAAAATAAAAAAATAGGAATTAAAATGGAGGAAAGAAAAGGGGGGAAAAATAAAATAGAGAAAAGAAAGGAAAAGAAATTAAAATATAAAATAAAATGGAGAAAAGGGGGAAAAATTATAAAGGAAATGGAGGAAAGAAAGGGAAAATCAGAATAAATACAAAATAAAATAAAGAAAGAATTAAATTTATTTAAAAAGTAAAAATTAAATGGAGGAAAGGAAAGGAAAATTAAAATAAATACAAAATAAAATAAAGAAAAGAAAGAATTAAATTTATTTAAAAAGTAAAAATTAAATGGAGGAAAGAAAGGGAAAATTAAAATAAATACAAAATAAAATAGAGAAAATAAAGAATAAAATTTATTTAAAAAGTAAAAATTAAATGGAGGAAAGGAAAATTAAAATAAATACAAAATAAAATAGAGAAAATAAAAAATTAAATTTATTTAAAAAGTAAAAATTAAATGGAGGAAAGAAAGGGAAAATTAAAATAAATACAAAATAAAATAGAGAAAAGAAAGAATAAAATTTATTTAAAAAGTAAAAATTAAATGGAGGAAAGAAAGGGAAAATTAAAATAAATACAAAATAAAATAAAGAAAAGAAAGAATTAAATTTATTTAAAAAGTAAAAATTAAATGGAGGAAAGGAAAATTAAAATAAATACAAAATAAAATAAAGAAAAGAAAGAATAAAATTTATTTAAAAAGTAAAAATTAAATGGAGGAAAGAAAGGGAAATTAAAATAAATACAAAATAAAATAGAGAAAATAAAAAATTAAATTTATTTAAAAAGTAAAAATTAAATGGAGGAAAGAAAGGGAAAATTAAAATAAATACAAAATAAAATAAAGAAAAGAAAGAATTAAATTTATTTAAAAAGTAAAAATTAAATGGAGGAAAGGAAAATTAAAATAAATACAAAATAAAATAGAGAAAATAAAAAATTAAATTTATTTAAAAAGTAAAAATTAAATGGAGGAAAGGAAAGGAAAATTAAAATAAATACAAAATAAAATAGAGAAAATAAAAAATTAAATTTATTTAAAAAGTAAAAATTAAATGGAGGAAAGGAAAGGAAAATTAAAATAAATACAAAATAAAATAGAGAAAAGAAAGAATAAAATTTATTTAAAAAGTAAAAATTAAATGGAGGAAAGGAAAGGAAAATTAAAATAAATACAAAATAAAATAGAGAAAATAAAAAATTAAATTTATTTAAAAAGTAAAAATTAAATGGAGGAAAGGAAGGGAAATTAAAATAAATACAAAATAAAATAGAGAAAATAAAGAATAAAATTTATTTAAAAAGTAAAAATTAAATGGAGGAAAGGAAAATTAAAATAAATACAAAATAAAATAGAGGGAAGGAAAGGGGAAAAAAAATTAAAGGGGCGAAAAAGGAAAGGAAAAAAAAAAAAAGGGAAATGAAGCGAAAAATAAAAATTAAAAATAAATTAAAAACCAGAAAGAGGCGATGGCGGTGCCAGGAATTGGGACTGAGATTTGGGAAATTTGGGAAATTCCACCCGGGGATTTTGGAAAAAAAAAAAAAAAAAAAAAAAAGAAAAATTAAAATTAAAAAAAAAAAAATTAAATATAAAAAAGGAGGGGGGAACTAAAAAATCAAAAAATGGAAAATTCTGCCCGATGTGAAATTTGGGATGGGGCTGGGACGGCTCCGACCGGCAGCACCGGAAAAGGGGAATTCCCGAATTCCCGAATTCCCGAATTCCCGAATTCCCGAATTCCCAAATTCCCGAATTCCCGAATTCTGGGAAAGGCCCAGCGGGGCCGGAGCGCTCTGGGCCTTATTGGGGAATTTTTAATTGGAGTTTGATTGCTTTGAATTTTCATGGGATTGAGTTTTATTCATTCAATTTTCATTTATTTTATTTTATTTAGATTGAGTTTTATTCATTCAATTTTCATTTATTTTATTTTATTTAGATTGAGTTTTATTCATTCAATTTTCATTTATTTTATTTTATTTAGATTGAGTTTTATTCATTCAATTTTCATTTATTTTATTTTATTTAGATTGAGTTTTATTCATTCAATTTTCATTTATTTTATTTTATTTAGATTGAGTTTTATTCATTCAATTTTCATTTATTTTATTTTATTTAGATTGAGTTTTATTCATTCAATTCTCGTTTATTTTATTTTATTTAGATTGAGTTTTATTCATTCAATTTTCATTTATTTTATTTTATTTAGATTGAGTTTTATTCATTCAATTTTCGTTTATTTTATTTGATTGGGATTTATTTTTATTCATTCAATTTTCATTCATTTTATTTTATTTAGATTTATTTTTATTCATTCAATTTTCATTCATTTTATTTTATTTAGATTGAGTTTTATTCATTAAATTTTCATTTATTTTATTTGATTGGGATTTATTTTTATTCAGTCAATTTTCATTTATTTTATTTGATTTGTATTGATTTTTATTAATTCAGTTTTCGTTTATTTTATTTGATTGGGATTGAGTTTTATTCATTAAATTTTCATTCATTTTATTTTATTTAGATTTCTTTTTATTCATTAAATTTTCATTTATTTTATTTGATTGGGATTGAGTTTTATTCAGTCAATTTTAATTTATTTTGATTTGGATTTATTTTTATTAATTCAGTTTTCATTTATTTTGTTATTTTATTTTATTTTTATTCATTCAATTTTCATTTATTTTATTTGATTTGGATTGATTTTTATTCATTCCATTTTCATTCATTTTGTTATTTTATTTTATTTTTATTCATTCAATTTTCATTTATTTTGTTATTTTATTTTGATTGATTTTTATTTTGATTGATTAAATTTTCATTTTTAAAATTTTGTTATTAATTTTATTCTGATTTCTTTTTATTTATTAAATTTTGATTTTTAAAATTAATTTTATTTTGATTTATTTTATTTTGATTAATTTAGTTTTGATTTATTTTGAATAATTTTAATTTATTTTATTATGATTAATTTTATTTTGATTTATTTTATTTTGATTAATTTTGTTTTGATTTATTTTATTTTGATTAATTTTACATTTATTTTTAATTTAAAATTTACTCAACATTTTTATTTGGTTTTTTTTTTTTGGTTCCATTTGCTTTCATTATTTTACCTCATTTTTTAAACTTCTTTTAAATAACTTTGATTGATCTTTTATTTTTCTTAAATAATTCCCTTTGATTCTTTATTACTTTTAAATATTTTAAAATTTTTTTAATATTTTTTAAATTTACTCTTTATTTCTTTGGAATATTTTTGAAATCTGTTTTTATTCCTTTGAAATATTTGTGAATTTTAATCTTTATTCCTTCTAAACATTTTTGAAATTTTTTCTTTATTCCTTTTAAATTATTTCTGAAATTTATCTTGCAATATTTTAAAAAAAATATTCTTTATTTCTTTTATGTAGTTCTTGACTCATTTTTATTTCTTTTAAATATTTTTCATTTATCCTTGTCCTTTTTAAGACTCTTGAAATTATTTGATTTTCACTCAATGAAATCTTAATTTATTTTTTTTCTAAGTCATATTATTTTTAAAAATTCTCTTTTAAATCTCCTCGGAGCTTAAAATCCTTTTCAATTTCATTAAAAAAAAAAAAAGAGGAAAAAGAAAAAAAAAATTTTTTTTTTAAACATTTCTTTTGTTTAATTTGAATTTTTATTAATTTTTTTTTTCTTCCCCCCAATTTTTTTATTCAGGACCCGTGCTGGATGTGGAGCACCAACCCCGAAGGTGACCCCGAAGGTGACCTTGAAAGGATTGACCTGAGGTCACCTCCAGGTGACTCCAAAGATGACTCTGAGGGTGACCCCGAAGGTGACCCCGAAGGTGACCCCAAAGGTGACCCCGAAGGTGACCCCAAAGGTGACCCTGAGGGCAACTTTGAAGGGCTTGACCTGAGGTCACCTCCGGGGGACCCCAAAGGTGACCCTGGGGATGACCCCAAAGGTGACCCCAAAGGTGACGCAGAGGGGAACCATAAAGGTGACCCCAAAGGTGACCCCAAAGGCAATTTCAAAGGGCTTGACCTGAGATCACCTCCAGGTGACCCCAAAGGTGACTCTGAGGGTGACCCCAAAGGTGACCCCAAAGGTGACCTTTAAAGGATTGACCCGAGGTCACCTCCAGGTGACCCCAAAGGTGACCCCAAAGGTGACCCCAGAGGAAACCTTGCAAGGCTTGACCTAAGGTCACCACCAGGTGACCCCAAAGGTGACTCTGAGGGCGACCCCAAAGGTGACCCCAGAGGAAACCTTGCAAGGCATGACCTGAGGTCACCACCAGGTGACCCCAAAGGTGACTCTGAGGGTGACCCCAAAGGTGACCCCAAAGGTGACCCCAAAGGTGACCCCAAAGGTGACTCTGAGGGTGACCCCAAAGGTGACCCCAAAGGTGACCTTTAAAGGATTGACCCGAGGTCACCTCCAGGTGACCCCAAAGGTGACCCCAAAGGTGACCCCAAAGGTGACCCCAGAGGAAACCTTGCAAGGCTTGACCTAAGGTCACCACCAGGTGACCCCAAAGGTGACTCTGAGGGCGACCCCAAAGGTGACCCCAGAGGAAACCTTGCAAGGCATGACCTGAGGTCACCACCAGGTGACCCCAAAGGTGACTCTGAGGGTGACCCCAAAGGTGACCCCAAAGGTGACCCCAAAGGTGACTCTGAGGGTGAACCCAAAGGTGACCCCAAAGGTGACCCCAGAGGAAACCTTGCAAGGCTTGACCTGAGGTCACCACCAGGTGACCCCAAAGGTGACTCTGAGGGTGACCCCAAAGGTGACCCCAAAGGTGACCTTTAAAGGATTGACCCGAGGTCACCTCCAGGTGACCCCAAAGGTGACCCCAAAGGTGACCCCAAAGGTGACCCCAGAGGAAACCTTGCAAGGCTTGACCTAAGGTCACCACCAGGTGACCCCAAAGGTGACTCTGAGGGTGACCCCAAAGGTGACCCCAAAGGTGACCCCAAAGGTGACCCCAAAGGTGACTCTGAGGGTGACCCCAAAGGTGACCCCAAAGGTGACCCCAAAGGTGACTCTGAGGGTGACCCCAAAGGTGACCCCAAAGGTGACCCCAAAGGTGACTCTGAGGGTGAACCCAAAGGTGACCCCAAAGGTGACCCCAGAGGAAACCTTGCAAGGCTTGACCTGAGGTCACCTCCAGGTGACCCCAAAGGTGACTCTGAGGGCGACCCCAAAGGTGACCCCAAAGGTGACCCCAAAGGTGACCCCAGAGGAAACCTTGCAAGGCGTGACCTGAGGTCACCGCCAGGTGACCCCAAAGGTGACTCAGGGCGACCCCAAAGGTGACCCCAAAGGCGTGGCTGAAAGGATTGACCCGAGGTCACCTCCAGGTGACCCCAAAGGTGACTCTGAGGGCGACCATAAAGGTGACCCCAAAGGTGACCCCGAGGTGTCCCTCCCCAGCCTCGGCGCTGGCGCTCCCGAGCCGTTCCCGAGCGGCTTCTCTTGGTGATGGCCCCCTTGTAGGATGGCACCCATGGGATGTGGCGGGCGGGGTGGAGGGTTGCCGGCCGGCCGGCGGCCCCGGCGCGTCCCGGTTTAGATCTCGTTGTTCTGGCCGGCGCCGGCGCCCGGGCCGTACTCACTGGAGCGCGGCGCCATGCCCAGGTACTGCTTCAGGAACTCGCTAAACCTCTTCTGGTTGTTCCACTTCCGCGCCGACTTGCGCACCCCGATGAATCCCCCGTACCTCTTCTGCACCCCCTTGGCCGCCCGGCCCGCCCCGAGCCGCCGCGAAATGTCCTCCTCCTCCTCCTCCTCTTCCTCCCGGCGAAGCTGCCGGAAGGCGCCCGGCGCGGCCGGCTCGGCGTCGGTGACCCACGGGGCGTCGGCCGCGCCGGGCCAGCGTCGGGCGGAGTGGTGGCGAGGTCGCGGGGAGTTCCGGCCGGCGGCCGCGCAGAGCTCCCAGGTGGCCCTGGGCACCGCTTGGCCTTCGCATTCCAGGACGCAGATCTACGGGAAAAGAGGGACGGACGGAGGTCAGGGGGTCTCACCCCGGGTTGGCGCGGTGGAACGGTTGGGTCGGAAGGGGTCTCCGAGGGATTTGGGTGTTCCTGTTCCATCCCGACACCCAACCCGTTGGAAAATGGCCGTGGAAAGGTGTTGGCGGCTCTTCAGCGCTTCCCCGGCCTCATGGCGGGAGGTGTCTCCTTCCCATTCCGACCCAGTTCCGACCCAGTTCCGACCCCGTTCTGACCCCATCACGACCCCATTCCTGGGCTCCCAGAGGAGGTCAGGGTGGGGGAAGATGCTCAGCATTGCTCCCCAACCTTCCCCAGACACTCCTCACGCTTCCCTTGGAATTCCAGGCTCTTGTTCCCCCATTCTGAGCTCTGCTGGGTCCTACAGCCCAAAAACTTGAGTTTGGGGTGGTGGAGGTGGGATGGGATGGGATGGGATGGGATGGGATGGGATGGGATGGGATGGGATGGAGGTGGGATGGGATGGGATGGGATGGGATGGAGGTGGGATGGGATGGGATGGAGGTGGGATGGGATGGGATGGAGGTGGGATGGGATGGGATGGGATGGGATGGGATGGGATGGGATGGGATGGGATGGGATGGAGGTGGGATGGGATGGGATGGAGGTGGGATGGGATGGGATGGAGGTGGGATGGGATGGGATGGAGGTGGGATGGGATGGGATGGAGGTGGGATGGGATGGGATGGAGGTGGGATGGGATGGGATGGAGGTGGGATGGGATGGGATGGAGGTGGGATGGGATGGGATGGGATGGGATGGGATGGGATGGGATGGGATGGGATGGGATGGGATGGGATGGGATGGGATGGAGGTGGGATGGGATGGGATGGGATGGGATGGGATGGGATGGGACCTCCAGCCCTTCCCATGGCAGCTCCTGCTGCATGGAGCTGTTCCTCCCCAGGCCCAGAACTTTGCTCTTGTCCTCACTGCTCTTCCCGAGGTTCCTCCAGCTGGGAACGTTCTTTCGAAGAGCAGCAGATCCCTGGGGAGATCCCACCAGCTGAACTTCTCCTGCCCTGTTCTTCTCAAGGAATCCCGCTCCTCTGGGATTGTCCTCGAGGATGTCACCGGGGCCACCAGGATGAAGGTCAATCCCAGCCACGGGCTTGGCCGAGCACTGCTCCTCCTCCCAAAATCCGCGCTGGCTGCTCCCGGTGCCCTTCCCGTCCTGCATGCTTTAGGCACAGCTCCGCAGGATGGAGGTGGAGATGGAGGCGGACGTGGAGATGCTCTGCACTCCAACACCTCTCCAAAGATTCCCGGGAAGCTCCCCGGATCCTCCTCCATCCTTCCTCCAGGCAGGCAGCACCTCCAGCTCCTCCAGCCCCCGGGCACGGCCACTCCCACGGCGTCCCTTGGTCACCGGTGTCCTTTGGCTCCCATGGGTTCATCCCACCATGGCGGCGTCTCATCTTTTCCCAAGACAGCCCCGGCTCCGCTGTGGGGTTTTGGTTCCACCAAACCCATCCAGAAGACATTTGTGGAAGAGCCAAACTCGCTGAACGCCGGAAGGAGCCGTGGGTGGAATTTCCAGCTAGGAAGGGTTCTCCTCCTGCAGGTGGAATCGTCTCCATCCCAGCCTCTCCTCCATGGTGGGGTCGTTCCAGCTCTGAGCCTCAACTGGATTCACCTGAGCCAGGTGGGAATTCCCATCCTCTTCCCTCAAACCCTAAAATCCCTTTTTTTATCCCTTTTTTCTTCCCCTCAAACCACCCCGTTCTCCACAACGGGGTCGTCCTTCCTGGAGCTCTTCCACGCAAGAACAAATTCCAGGTTCTTTCCTGGAAATGCACCAGAACCTCCTTTTTTTAGGCTCCCTAAATCCAAAGAATTCTCGCGGATGGGACAACGGGGACCTGCTCACACCCAAATGAGCTGGAGGACATCGGGGGCGGTCTTGTGGCCACCAAAACCTCTCTTCTTGGCCACCACGGAGGTGCCACCAGTGCCGGCGCAGTCACTCGGGGCTGCGGCTCCATTGGTTCTTCCCATCCCCACGGGCTCGTCCGGCAAAACCCAAAATCAGGAGAATTGTCCCCAAGGGAGGAGGTGACGAGGGGTTTTGGGGTCACGGCTGAGCTGAGGTCCTCTCCTGGCACCTCCAAGGTTTTGGGAAGGTCTGGAAGTGAAGGATCCCATGGAGGTGACAGCTCCAAGGACATGCCGGGCTCCTCGGCCAGCGGGGTCGGTTCTGCTAGAAGTGGTTCGCGTTCCGAGCTCAGAGCGAGTCGGGAATCCTGGAGGAACCGCAGCCGGAGCTCCTCCGTGTCCAGAATCACCTGGAGAGGCACTTCCGGATCTTTGGATGGTGGCCTCGGTGGCCTTGGGGGCGAGGACAGGGGGGATTCACCCACATGTCCAAGAGCAGTGGGTCCCTGTCCTTCCCTGGCTCCAGAAATTCCAGGGATCTCCTGCTCCGTGGAGATGGTGGGAATTCCTTGGATGTTCTTTGGAAACAGTGGAAGGTTGCAGCAAATCCCACCAGGAGGATCCACCTGGCCAAAACCCAACAACAGGAGACCCCAGATCCCACCAGGAGGATCCTTCCAGTCCAAACCCAGCCTCAGGAGACCCCAAATCCCACCAGGAGGATCCTTCCAGCCCAAACCGAGCTCCAGGAGACCCCAAATCCCACCAGTAGGATCCTTCCAGTCCAGTGGAACCTCAGGAGACCCCAAATCCCACCAGGAGGATCCTTCCAGCCCAAATGGAACCTCAGGAGACCCCAAATCCCACCAGGAGGATCCTTCCAGCCCAAATGGAACCTCAGGAGACCCCAAATCCCACCAGGAGGATCCTTCCAGCCCAAATGGAACCTCAGAAGACCCCAAATCCCACCAGGAGGATCCTTCCAGTCCCAAGGTTCCGGTTGGAGCTCCAGGAGCAGGAAAAGGGGACCCCATGGTGGTGGCACCCCAAAACTTGGTGGCAGTGATGTGCCCTTGGTGGCTCTGGGGTGGCTCCAGCATCTCCTGGAAGTTTCCAGTTCTTCCAGGGTTTTTTTGGGGGGTATTTCCCAACCCTCAGGACCATCCTGATTTGGGATTTTCATCCTGATTTAGGATATTCACCCTCCCCCAGGACCATCCTGATTTGGGATCTTCACCCAATTTGGGATCTTGACCCTGATTGGGGATCGTGACCTTCACTCAGGACCATCCTGGTACACATTTGGGACCATCCTAGATGTCCCAGCACCCAATTTGGGATCTTGACCCTGATTTCGGATCTTCACCCCGATTTGGGACCTTCACCCTCCCTTGGGAACATCCAGGTGTGACAGTGACAGCAGGTGGCTGTCACCTTCCCCTCAAATCCCAAATGTCCCCAGATCCCAGCAGAGTGAAAAGGACACCCAGAGCTCCCTGGGGACACGGGACAGGGGCGGTGGCACTCGCGATGTCCCCAGCAGAGTGAAAAGGACACCCAGAGCTCCCTGGGGACACGGGACAGGGGCGGTGGCACTCGCGATGTCCCCAGGAGAGTGAAAAGGACACCCAGAGCTCCCTGGGGACACGGGACAGGGGCGGTGGCACTCGCGATGTCCCCAGGAGAGTGAAAAGGACACCCAGAGCTCCCTGGGGACACGGGACAGGGGCGGTGGCACTCGCGATGTCCCCAGCAGAGTGAAAAGGACACCCAGAGCTCCCTGGGGACACGGGACAGGGGCGGTGGCACTCACAAGGACGTCGAAGCTGTCGCGGTAGAGCAGGCGGTCGCAGTGCACGCAGTCGTCCCGGCAGTCGCCACGGGCGCGGGCGAAGAGGCAGAGCAGGAGCAGATCCCAGAGCACGGCCCTCATGATGCCACCGGCAGCGGCTGCGGGGACAGAACCCTCGGAATAGCGCCGGAATCCCACCGAAATCCCATGAAACCCCGCAAAATTCCGTGAAATGCCCCCGAAATCCCACAAAACGTGGTGGAATCCCACCGAAATCCTGCCGAAATCCCACGAAGCCACGCAAAATCCTGTGAAGTCTCACGAAACGCCACAAAGTCCAAAAAAAAAAAAAACCCTGTGAAATCCTGCAAAATGCCGCAAAATCCCACCGAAATCCCACCAAACTCCCGTGAAATGCCACAAAATCTTGTGAAATCTTGTGAAATCCCGTGAAACGCAACAAAAATCCTGTGAAATCCCACGAAAATCGCGAGGAAATCCCACGAAAATCCCGTGAAACCCTGCAAAATCCTGCAAAATCCCACGAAACACCACAAAATCCTGTGAAATCCCACGAAACGCCGCAAAAATCCCACAAAATCTTGTGAAATCCTGTAAAACGCAGCGAAATCCCACCAAAATCCCATGAAACCCCGCAAAATTCTGAGCACTCCCACAAAATGCCACAAAATTCCAGTGAAATCCCACAAAGTCTTGTGAAATGCTGTGAAACGTAACAAAAGTATCCCGCAAAATGCCGCGAAATCCCACAAAAATCCTGTGAAATCCCGTGAAACACCACAAAAATCCTGCAAAATTCTGTGAAATCCTGCAAAACGCAGCGAAATCCCACAAAATCCTGTGAAATTCCATGAAACGTCAAAAAATCCCACAAAATCCCGCGAAATCCCGCAAAATCCCACAAAATCCCACAAAATCCCGTGAAGTCTCACAAAACATCGCAAAATCCCATGAAATCCCACGAGATCCCGTGAAATCCCGCGAGATCCCTGGAAATCCCTGGAAATGGCACAAAATCCTGTTGAATCGTGCGAAATCCCACGAAACCCCGCAAAAATGGCACAAAATAACGCGAAATCCCATGAAATCCCGCAAAATGCCACAAAATCCTGTGAAGTCTCGCGAAACATCGCAAAATCCCGTGAAATCCCGTGAGATCCCGTGAAATCCCGCAAAATCCCGCGAGATCCTGTGAAATCCCTGGAAATCCCTGGAAATGGCACAAAATCCTGTTGAATCGTGCAAAATCCCACGAAACCCCGCAAAACCAGCACAAAATAATGCGAAATCCCGTGAAATCCCGTAAAATGCCACAAAATCCCGTGAAGTCTCACGAAACATCGCAAAATCCCGTGAAATCCCGCGAGATCCCATGAAATCCCGCGAGATCCCTGGAAATCCCTGGAAATGGCACAAAATCCTGTGAAATCGTGCGAAATCCCACGAAACCCCGCAAAAACGGCACAAAATAGCGCGAAATTCCGTGAAATCCCGCAAAATGCCACAAAATCCTGTGAAGTCTCACGAAACATCGCAAAATCCCGTGAAATCCCATGAGATCCCATGAAATCCCGTGAAGTCCTGCAAAATCCCACGAAACCACACAAAAATGGCACAAAATCCTGTGAAATCCCGCAAAATCCTGTGAAGTTTCACGAAACATCGCAAAATCCCGTGGAATCCCACAAAATCCTGTGAAATCGTGCAAAATCCCACCAAACCCCACAAAAACGGCACAAAATAGCGCGAAATTCCGTGAAATCCCGCAAAATCCCTCAAAATCCCGTGAAGTCTTGCGAAACATCACAAAATCCCGTGCAATCCCGCGAGATCCCATGAAATCCCGCGAGATCCCGTGAAATCCCGTGAGATCCCGTGAAATCCCGCGAGATCTTGCGAAATGCTGCGAGATTCCGTGAAATCCCATGAAATCTCGTTAAATCCATGGAAATGGCTCAAAATGCCACAAAATCCTGTGAAATTGTGCAAAATTCCATGAAATCCCGCAAAATGCCACAAGATCCCGTGAAGTCTCACGAAACATCGCAAAATCCCGTGAAATCCCGCGAGATCCTGCGAAATGCTGCGAGATCCCGTGAAATCCCGCGAGATCCTGCGAGATCCCGTGAAATCCCGCAAAACCTTGGAAAATCCCACGAGATCCTGCAAAACCCCGCAGAATCCCCCCAAAACCCCATGAAATCCTACAAAATCCCACAAAACCACGGAAAATCCCACAAAAAACCCCAAAACCCAGATAGTGCCTGCCTGAATTATCCCGTTTGGAAGAAACTGATCTTAAAAGGACCTGGTGTGATTTTTTTCAGGATTCTCCCTGCACGGGTCCCAGGCAGGGTTGATTTCATTTGGGATTTCTTTCAGGATTTCATTTAGGATTTCATTTAGGATTTCATTTAGGATTTCTTTCAGGATTTCTTTCAGGATTTCGTCCAGGATTTCGTCCAGGATTTCGTCCAGGATTTCGTCCAGGATTTCATTCAGGATTTCATTCAGGATTTTAGTGGTCGGGGCTGTTCCCACCCCACCCCAATTCCTGCTCCGGGCTGGTTTTGGGGACCTGCCACCCCCCTGTCCCTGTCCCTCTGTCCCAAGAGGGTTTGGTCATTGCTACAGGGATCTGAGCCTGATTCCCAGAGAATTCCCACTAAATTCCCACTAATTTCCCCCTGAATTCCCAGTCCCAGCTGGCCTGGCCAATGGGTTCAGGAATTCAGGGACCAGGCAGAGGTGACAGAGAGGGACAGGATGGGGATGTGGCCCCGGGATTTGGGGACAATGAAGGGACCAGAGGTGACAGAGACAGGGATGTGGCAGTGGGATTTTGGGGACAATTACAGGACTGGACAGAGGTGACAGAGAGGGACAGGATGGGGATGTGGCCCCGGGATTTTGGGGACAATTAAAGGACTGGACAGAGGTGACAGAGAGGGACAGGATGGGGATGTGGCCCCGGGATTTGGGGACAATTAAAGGACTGGACAGAGGTGACAGAGAGGGACAGGATGGGGATGTGGCCCCGGGATTTGGGGACAATTACAGGACCGGACAAAGGTGACAGAGAGGGACAGGATGGGGATGTGGCCCCGGGATTTGGGGACAATTAAAGGACTGGACAGAGGTGACAGAGAGGGACAGGATGGGGATGTGGCCCCGGGATTTGGGGACAATTAAAGGACTGGACAGAGGTGACAGAGAGGGACAGGATGGGGATGTGGCCCCGGGATTTGGGGACAATTACAGGACCGGACAAAGGTGACAGAGAGGGACAGGATGGGGATGTGGCACCGGGATTTGGGGACAGTGAAGGGACCAGAGGTGACACAGAGGGACAGGATGGGGATGTGGCACCGGGATTTGGGGACAATTACAGGACTGGACAGAGGTGACAGAGCTGTGACAGGGATGTGACCCCGGGATTTTGGGGACAGCAGAAGGACCGGACAGAGGTGACAGAGATGTGACAGGGATGTGACCCCACTTCCAGCTCTCCCAAATTTCCCCCCCCCACGCCTTGCCGAGTCCCCTGCCTGGCATGACGGTCACCTTTTGTCCCCGCCAGGCAGGCGGTGACAAGTCCCGGCTGTCACCCGCCGGAGGGTCCGGGGGAAGCTGATAAGGAGCAGGATTCAGGAATTATCTCCACCGAGTCATTAACGGCGCCCGGGTGACTCACGGCTCCCGGGAGAGGCCAAAACCCCCCCGCGGAACCGCTCAACCCTAAAAAATCAAAATAAAAATCCCCCCAAAAAAAACCCCACCCCTGTCACCTCCTCTCCCCCCCACAGCCGTGTCCCCGTGTCCCCAAAAGTCCTGGACATCCCTGGGAAAACGGGATGGCAAAAACGCTTGGTGCATTTCCCCGCCCCCCCATCCCCACCACCACCCCAAAATTCACTCGGGACGATTTTTTGGGATTTTTTTTTTTTTTTGGGTTTTTTTTTGGGGGGGGGGGGGGAGTGGTAGCGGCTCCAAGATCCTTCCCGAGTTTCCCACCCGCAAATCCAAAGGGAAAAAAAAAAAATAATAATAAAAAAAAACAAACAAAAAAGGTTGCGTTTCCCCCCATTTTCCCCCAATGTTTGTTTTTCCTATTTTTTTTCCCATTTTTCCACATTTTCCCCCCTCATTCTCTCCCCTTTCCCCCCACGCATTTTTCTCTCACCCCTTCCCCTTTTCCCACACTTTTGTGTTCATTTTTTTCCCATTCACCCACATTTTTCATCTCATTCTTTCCCCACGGCTTTTTTTCCCCCATTCTTTCCCCCTTTCTCCACTTTTTTTTTTCCCCTCTCTCACTCCTTCCCCTTTTCCCCACATTTTCCCCTCATTCCTTCCCCTTTTCCCCACATTTTTCCCTCATTCTTTCCCTTTTTTTTCCTCCTCATTCCTTCCTCTTTTTCCCCCCCCAGATCTTTTTTCTCTCATCCTCTCCCTTCCCCCATCTCTTTTTCATATTTTCCCCACGTTTTTTTCCTCATTCTTTCCCCTTTTCCCCACGATTTTTTTCCCCTCATTCCTTCCTCTTTTCCCCACATTTCCCCCCCACCCCCCTCATTTTTTTTTTCCCATTTTCCCCCCATATTTAAAGAACATTTCCCCCCTCTTTCCCAAAGGATTCTCCCACTCTCCTGGATGTCACATCCAACCCTTCGGCTCCTCCCGGACACAAAAATCTTCCTTTTTCTCCCCCCCCCCCAAAAAAAAACCCAAAAAAAACCCCAAAACCCCCACTCCATCCATCCCGGAGCGGCCGCTCCATTCCCTCTGCCCGGAGGTTTTTTTTTTTTAATTGTTATTATTATTACTATTATTATTATTCCACGCGGTTGGAATTACCCTCATTAATTTCAGAATTGGGGGAACGATAAATAAAAAAAAATTTATAAAATCTAAAAATAAATTGGATTTTTTTTTTTTTTTTTTTGCTGTCGGTTTGTGCTGAATTTTTAATTTATATATATATACATATAATTTTTTTTATCCCTCTGAAAATCCAGCCTGGTGGTCGAGATAAGGGCGGGTTTATCCATCAGGACGAGCGGGTTTTTTTTTTTTTTTTTTAATGGGATGAGGTGGGAAAAAATCCATTGTGGGAGCAGCGGGATCGGGAATAAACCCCGGGAGAGGAGCTGGAAGGGGCAGCAGGTGCTGCCTCAGATGGGATTTTTTATCCGCTCGATTTGAGGCGATTTGAGGCCGTGGAGAGACTCTCCCAGCCCCTCTTCCCATGGGATTATCCCAATTTTGGGATCGCCCACAACACCCCAAAAGCAGCGGTGATATTCCGGCCTTTCCCAGGTTTGGGATCATCCCGGAGCAAAACCATCCCAAATCCCCGATTTTTTTTTTTTAATTCCCTTTTTTTTTTTGTTTTTTTTTTTTTTTCCCCCCCACCTTGCTCGAAGCCAAGGCCCAATCCAGACGGGTGATCCTTCACGGAAAGAATGAAATCTTCCCCCATTAATAAAAAATTAAATTATTTTAAAAAATTACATTATTATTCAATGATGTCCCGTCCTTCCCCCAAACCCCTTTTCTCCTGTTCCACCCCCCCCCCCAAACACCCCCAAAATTTTGGGGGGAATTTTTGGAAAGGGGAGGGGGTGTTGGGATTTTAGGGAAATCTGGGAACGGTGGGGGGAGCGGCGGTGCCGGATCGTTCGGTGCAGAAATCAGCGCTGCCTTTTCGCGGTTCCCCCTCAATCAGGTAATTGGCCATAATTGGCCAAAATGAGGCACCGCGGTGTGACTGGAAAAGCAGATGGGAGCCGGGAAAAGGCAGCTCGGAGGTACGAAAATAATAATAATAATAATAAAAAAAAAAAAAAATAATAATAATAAATAAATTTAAAAATCGGGAGTAACGTTGTTTTTTTTTTTTAAATATCGCCCCCCCCCCTCCCATCCCAATCTGTTCAACCGCTCCTTCCTGATTTTTTTTTTTTTTTTTGTTTGTTTTGTTTTTTAAGGGGGGAAAGGTGTAAACCGAACAAAGCACCAGCAAAAAAAAAAAAAAAAAAAAAAATATATATATATATATAAAATAAATTTTTTAATCCCACGCTCTTTCTCGGGTGATTTTTTTTTAGGGGGAGATCCCGGGCAAGTCGCGACTGGAAAGGAAAAGGAGTGGAATGGTTCGGCTGCTCCCCCCGCACCGCCAAAAAAAAAAAACAACAACAACAAAAAAAAAAAAAAAAAAAAAAACCCAAAAATACCCCAAAAAACAACCTCCCCCCCCCCCCCAAAAAAAAAAAAAAAAAAAAAACTCCCGTTCGTCCCGGAGGAAGCCGGAGCGCGCTGCCTCTTGTTGCATCCCTGCGGCTCCAACTCCGCTGGATTTTGGGGCCGGAGAGCCAAACTTTTCCAAGGGCGGGAGCGGTTCGGGGTTGTTTTGGGGTTTTTTTTGTTTTGTTTTGTTTTCTTTTTTGCGAGAGCGGAAAAAAAATATATATATATAGATATAAAAAAAAAAAAACCCGAACAAACAAACAAACAAAAAAAAAAAAAAAAGGCAGGAAAAGCTGGGGGAAAAAAAAAAAAAACCAAAACCAAGGGAGGGAGAAATGGCTAAAGGTGCGGAGGGAGGAGAGGGATCCGTACCTGCGGCGAGCGGGCGGCTCCAGCGGCCGGGAATCAGCGCGGGCTCGGCCGGAGCCGCTCGCGTTTTATAAAGGCGGGGTCGCACCCCCCGCCCCGCACAGGCGTGAAACCGCAGTGAGCCCACCCCCGGACACCACCGGGGGAACGGAGGGGTGAGGGAGAGAGGACGGAGGGGTGAGAGAACGGAGGGGTGAGAGAGGATGGAGGGGTGAGGGAGAGAGAACGGAGGGGTGAGAGAGGGAGAACGGAGGGGTGAGAGAGAGAACGGAGGGGTGAGGGAGAGAGAACGGAGGGGTGAGGGAGAGAGAACGGAGGGGTGAGAGAGGATGGAGGGGTGAGAGAGGGAGAACGGAGGGGTGAGAGAGAGAACGGAGGGGTGAGAGAGAGAACGGGGGGGTGAGGGAGGGAGAACGGAGGGGTGAGAGAGGATGGAGGGGTGAGGGAGAGCGGAGGGGTGAGGGAGAGAGAACGGAGGGGTGAGGGAGGACGGAGGGGTGAGAGAGAACGGAGGGGTGAGAGAGAGAACGGGGGGGTGAGGGAGAGAGAACGGAGGGGTGAGGGAGGGAGAACGGAGGGGTGAGAGAGGATGGAGGGGTGAGAGAGAACGGAGGGGAGTGAGAGAGAGAGAACGCAGGGGTGAGGGAGAACGGAGGGGGGTGAGAGAACGGAGGGGAGTGAGAGAGAGAGAACGGAGGGGTGAGGGAGAGAACGGGGGGGTGAGGGAGAGAACGGGGGGGTGAGGGAGGATGGAGGGGTGAGGGAGAACGGAGGGGAGTGAGAGAGAGAGAACGGAGGGGTGAGGGAGAGAACGGGGGGGTGAGGGAGAACGGGGCGGGGGATAACGGAGGGATAAGGGAGGGATAGCGGCGGGACAACGGAGGAATGACAACGGCGGGATAACGGTGGGATAGCGGCGGGATAAGGGAGGGATAACGGAGAGATAACGGCGGGATAACGGACGGATGACAGCGGCGGGATTGCCGTGGGATAACGGAGAGATAACGGAGGGATAGGGGCGGGATGACAGCGGCGGGATAGCGGCGGGATAAGGGAGGGATAACGGTGGGATAAGGGAGGGATAACGGTGGGATAAGGGAGGGATAACGGAGGGATAACGGAGGGATAACGGCCCCGCAGCCGCGGCATCCCCGAATCGTCATCAAATCAGCCCCGAATCCCGCATCTTCCCCCAATCCCGCATCTTCCCCCAATCCCGCATCTTCCCCAATCCCGACATCCACAAATCCCCGGCATCCTGAACCTGACGTCCCCAGATCCCGAAATCCCGGATCCTGACATCATCACATCCCGAATCCGACAGCCCGGATCCCGAATCCGGAATGTGACGTCCCGAATCCCCCATCCCCAGTCCCGTATCCCACGTCCGAAATCCCGAATCCCGCATCTTCCCCACATCCCGCATCCCAAATCCCGCATCCTCCGTCCCGTATCCCTCATCCCGCATCTCAAATCCCACATCTCAAATCTCTCACCCCAAATCCCTCATCCCAAATCCCGCACCCCAATTCCCTCATCCTGCATCCCAAATCCCGCATCCTCCGTCCCGTATCCCTCATCCCGCATCTCAAATCCCCGAATCCCAAATCTCTCACCCCAAATCCCGCACCCCAAATCTCTCACCCCAAATCCCTCATCCCGCACCCCACATCCTGCATCCCACATCCCAAATCCCACACCCTGAATGCACCCCATATCCCACATCCTACAATCCACGCCTCACATCCCGCATCCTCCCCAACACCCCAAATCCCACAGCCCAAATCCCAAACCCCAAACCCCATATCCCAAATCCATCCCACATCCCAAATCCCAAACCCCAAATCCCACACCCCACAACCTCCCCACATCCCAAATCCCACACCCCCCTTCCTAAATCCCACTCCCCACATCCCAAACCTCACACCCCAAATCCTGCACCCCACATCCCGCACTTCACATCCCAAATTCCACACCCCGAATTCACTGTACATCCTAAATCCTACACCCCACATCCCAAATCCCACATCCCAAATCCCACGTCCTGCATCCTCCCCACATCCCAAACCTCACACCCCAAATCCTGCACCCCACATCCCGCACTTCACATCCCAAATCCCACACCCCGAATTCACTGTACATCCTAAATCCTACACCCCACATCCCAAATCCCACATCCCAAATCCCACGTCCTGCATCCTCCCCACATCCCAAACCTCACACCCCAAATTCTCCCCACATCCCAAATCCCACATCCCGAATCCAACACCCCACATCCTCCCCAAATCCCAAACCCCTCCCGCCACATCCCAAATCCCACATCCCAAATCCCATACCCCAAATTCTCCCCACATCCTCAATCCCACATCCCAAATCCCACATCCTCCCCACATCCCAAACCCCACACTCCACATCCCAAACCCCACATCCCAAATCCCATACACCAAATCCCAAATTCTCCCCACATCCCAAATCCCACACCCCGTATCCTCTCCACATCCCAAACCCCACATCCCAAACCCCACATCCCAAATCCCACACCCCATATCCCAAATCCCACACCCTGTATCCTCTCCACATCCCACATCCCAAATCCCAAACCCCACATCCCAAATCCCACACCCCATATCCTCTCCACATCCCAAACCCCACATCCCAAATCCCACACCCCACATCCCAAATCCCACACCCTGTATCCTCTCCACATCCCACATCCCACATCCCAAACCCCACATCCCAAATCCCACATCCCATATCCTCTCCGCATCCCAAACCCCACATCCCAAACCCCACATCCCAAACCCCACACCCCGTATCCTCCGCTCGTCCCAAACTCCGTGGAGCCGCTCCCTGCCGTGTCCTGGATCTGGAATCGGATCTTGGATCAATCCCAAATTCTTCCCGGAGGGAATTTGCCCACCCCAGACCCCCCAAATCCCACTCCTGAGCCTGAGGGTGGGGATCAGGGATTTGGGATTTCCTGGAGGAGCAGAAAATTCCAACTTTCTTGGGACTTCCAAGGATGATGGAAATGCCCAGCACGAGGTGGAAACCGGGATCTGCCCACTCCGATTGTGGGAACTGGGATTTGGGACTGGAGATTTGGGAACTGGGAAGTGGGATTTGGGAACTGGGAATTGGGAATTGGGTATTTGGAACTGGGAACTGGGAATTGGGTATTGGGAATTTGGATTTGGGAACTGGGATTTGGGATTGGAATGGGGAATGGGAATTGGGAATTGGGAACTGGGATTTGGGATTGGAATGGGGAATGGGAATTGGGAATTGGGAACGGGGAACTGGGAACTGGGAAATGGGAACTGGGATTTGGGAGCTGGGAATTGGGAACTAGTAATTGGGATTTGGAAACTGGGAACTGGGAATGGGGAATTGGGATTTGGGAACTGGGAACTGGGAACTGGGAATTGGGAACTGGGAATTGAAATCTGGGATTTGGGAATTGGGAATTGGGATTTGGGAACTGGGAACTGGGAACTGGGAATTGGGTACTGGGAACTGGGAATTGAGGATTGGGATGTGGGATTTGGGAATGGGGAATTGGGAATTGGGAATAGGGAACTGGGAATTGGGAATTGGGCAAGGTCAAATCTTCACCTCCGATGGTTTCTCCCCAAAAAAATCAGCCCCACCCCAAATGTTCCCCCATTTTAGTGGGAATTCTCATCCCTGCCCTGGCGCCTGGCTGGTGTCCCGGGAATTCCTTGGAATGATTCCATGGGAAGGGCCGGAATTGTTTTTCCACTCCGGAATTGAGTTTGTGCCCCCAGGTGGGACCACCTGGGATGAGCTTGGAGCCTGGAAAAGCCAAAAATTTGGGAAAACGCCCCAGAGTGGGAGTGGAATATCCTAAAAGTGGTTGGAAGGAAACTGGGGGCCTGGATTTGGGGAATTTTTTTAGGGAAAATAGGATGGGATGGGAGATGGGATTTGGGGAATTTTTAGGGAAAAGGGGATGGGACGAGAGATGGGATTTGGGGAAATTTTGGGGAAAATGGGATGGGATAAGAGCTTGGATTTGGGGAATTTTTTTAGGGAAAATGGGATGGGAGATGGGATTTGGGGAATTTTTAGGGGAAATGGGATGGGATGGGATGGGATGAGAGCCTGGATTTGGGGTATTTTTTTAGGGAAAATGGGATGGGATGAAAGCCTGGATTTGGGGAATTTTTAGGGCCTTCATTCCCAAAATTCCCTTTTTTTGGGGTGGGGTTTATTGCCAAAAAAAGACTTTTTCTCGCCAGACTTCCCAACGGGATCTGAGCTGTTGATGAAGAGGAAAAGAATTCATTTTTTTTTTTTTTTTTCTTTTTGCAATTCCAGGTTTTTGTTGTTGTGGGTTTTTTTTGTTGTTGTTTGTTTTGTTTTTTGTTTTTTTGGGATCCGTGCCAGCACCAACAGCCAGGGTGGGAACGGGTTTGGAACGTGGCATGAGTTGGAAAATTGGGGTGGAAAATACAAATTTTTATTTTTTATAAGGTTTTTTTTTTTGGGGGGGGGGGGGGGGGTGTTTCTGTCCCGAATAACGATCCAAGCGATCCCTGGATCCCAGGAGGATCCGGAGCGACAGGAAATTCAGGAAAAGCAACGATCCCGTTCAGGAGCAGGACACGAAACAAACGGGATCTGGCGCCAGGGAAACGTGGAGAGGATTCCCAAGCTGGGAAAATGGGGAATTGTTCCCCTGGAATTTTGCATTCCCGTGATCCCGTGGATTTGGATCACCGTGGGACAGGGGAAGGAATGGGATTGAAGATCCATGGATCCCATCCCAAACCATTCAGGGATTCCGGGATCCGGGACACTCAGGATCTATCCCGAGGGATTTTTTATGGAATTCGGGGATGGAAAAGGGAAGGGAGACCCTTCCTGGAATTCCCAGGCAATTCCCAAAATTCCTTCCCGGAGAGGAGTCGGGATGGGGACGGATCCAATGCCGGGCTGGGAATGGAGGGAATTCCCTGGGAAAGGGGAAATGGGATTGGGGAGGGAATTCCCGGCTGGGCTGGAATTCCCAGAAAATCCCTGGGAATGTCCAAGGAGTGGTTGGAACACCCTGGGATCGTGGAATTGGACTGGGATTAATTAAATTTTTTTTTTTTTTGGTTCAAATGATGGAAATCAACGGATCCGAGCCCAAATATTAGGGAATCATGGAATCTGGGTGGGAAAAAGACCTTAAGGATGATCCCATTCCCACCTCCTGCCACGAGCGCTTCCAGAGCTCATTCCGAATCCAGGAGTGGATGATCCAGCTGGGAATTTTCCCAGCTTGGAAAAAAATTCCCCTCATCAACCCCATTTCCATGGTCGAAGTGTGGGGGGTGGAACTCTTGATTTCGGCAAATCCCAAAAAAAAAAAAAAAAAAAAAAAATTCCAGGGTAGAGGAAGAGCCGATTCTAGCCCCAAATTCCGGCTGCGTTTGTGTCCCGCGCTTGGAAGACGGGAAGGACGAAATTCCAGCCGTGTTCTCCTGGGTTTGGGATCACGACTCCTCCAAGGTCTGCTGCTTTCCATGGGGAATAAAAAAAAACCAAAAAAATAAAATATTCCCTAGGGGGATAAAATCTGCTCCGTGTGATGGAAGGGCAAGGAACCAGACTGGAGCTGGTGACTCATTCCCACCTGGAATTCTTCTGGAATTCCGTGTCCCACCCCCAACATCCATCGGGTTTCTGGAAAATCCCTGTGGTCGATTCCGACACCGTGGAGTGGAAGAAGAGGTTTTTGTCCTAATTTGGAATTTTTTTTTTTTTTTTTTTTTTTTTGGGAATTCCAGCTCTGGATGTGGGATGAGGATGGAGCAGATCCCGGATCCAGAGGGAAGGGCTGGGTGGGATTCTGGGAAGGAATTCTTGGCTGGGCTGGAATTCCCAGAGGATCTCTTGGAGTGTCCAAGGATGGATTTGGATCCCTGATCCCGAGATCCACAGGGATCGGGCGATATCCTGGAATAAGGAGCTCAAGGAATTCCCAAGTTTTCTGCGGATTTTTGAGAAGCCAGAGCTCCCAGAGGAGAGGGAATTTTTGGCCCACGGAGACAATTCTGGAGGGGGAAGGGTTCAGGAATCTGGGATTCGTGGAGCAGTGGGAACAGGAGGGAGAAATCCAGGATATCCCAAGGAAAACAGGGAAGGGAAAAGCCACAAATCCCGGCACGGATGTAATTCCTGCCCCGGATACAAAGCTTCAGGCAATACAAAACTGAGTGGAAAAATCACATTTCCACAGCCCCAGAATCCTGGGAATTGGGAGAAAAAGCTGGAAATTCCCCGGGATTGGAAATGTGTGGGAGGGGTGCCATCCAAATATTGGGATCATGGAAAGCTCTGGGGTTGGAATGAGATGAACTTTGAGTCTCTTCCAACCCCGAACATCCCGAAATTCCAGGGATTTATGATTCTTTTCCAGGTGTTGGATGTCGCCGTGCCTCGGGGTGCTGCAGGGTTGTCTGCCAGGATTGCGTTCATTTAGAAACATGATCAGTACCAATCTAAAAATGTAAATTACCTTTCTAAATAAATCAATCTATTGATAAACGCATTTATTTTAAATCATGTCAATTTCTTTCTTCTTTCAATAAACAAGGCAGGGAAGAGGCCGCATTTCCTCGCCGCGTCAATTCTCGTGTGTGGACAGAGGGACAGAAGGACGGACAGACGGACGCAGGAGAAAACCAGCCCAGCGCTCTCGCACACCCCGCGTTTTGCGAGATTTGTACTCAGCGGGCACCCGTCGCCGGCCGCAGAGGCTGCTGGGAGATGTAGTTTTCAATTTGATCCGCCGTTGCGCATGCGCAGTAGTAACCCTTGATGGCGCGGGGAAAGGTGGCGTTCGCTGATTGGCTGAGAGTGGGTGGTGGGCGGGGGCTACAGGCAGTGGCGGGAATTGCGACGGTTGGAGAGTTCGACGCGGGCGGCATCGGTGGAGGGGAACGGCTATGGGGGAACGGCTATGGGGGAAAGGCTATGGGGGAAAGGCTGAGGGGGAACGGCTGAGGGGGAACGGCTATGGGGGAACGGCTATGGGGGAAAGGCTGAGGGGGAACGGCTATGGGGGAACGGCTATGGGGGAAAGGCTGAGGGGGAACGGCTGAGGGGGAACGGCTATGGGGGAACGGCTATGGGGGAAAGGCTGAGGGGGAACGGCTATGGGGGAACGGCTATGGGGGAAAGGCTGAGGGGGAACGGCTGAGGGGGAACGGCTATGGGGGAACGGCTATGGGGGAAAGGCTGAGGGGGAACGGCTATGGGGGAAAGGCTGAGGGGGAACGGCTGAGGGGGAAAGGCTATGGGGGAACGGCTATAGGGGAACGGCTATGGGGGAACGGCTATAGGGGAACGGCTATGGGGGAACGGCTGAGGGGGAACGGCTATGGGGGAAAGGCTGAGGGGGAGCGGCTATGGGGGAACGGCTGAGGGGGAACGGCTATGGGGGAACGGCTATGGGGGAACGGCTGAGGGGGAACGGCTGAGGGGGAACGGCTATGGGGGAACGGCTGAGGGGGAACGGCTGAGGGGAACGGCTATGGGGGAAAGGCTGAGGGGGAACGGCTATGGGGGAGAACGGCTATGGGGGAACGGCTATGGGGGAAAGGCTGAGGGGGAAAGGCTGAGGGGGAACAGCTATGGGGGAAAGGCTGAGGGGGAACGGCTATGGGGGAAGGGCTGAGGGGGAACGGCTATGGGGGAACGGCTATGGGGGAAAGGCTGAGGGGGAACGGCTATGGGGGAAAGGCTGAGGGGGAACGGCTATGGGGGAACTGCTGAGGGGGAACGGCTGAGGGGGAACGGCTATGGGGGAACGGCTATGGGGGAACGGCTATGGGGGAAAGGCTGAGGGGGAGCGGCTATGGGGGAACGGCTGAGGGGGAACGGCCTGAGGGGGAAAGGCTGAGGGGGAACGGCTGAGGGGGAGCGGCTATGGGGGAACGGCTGAGGGGGAACGGCTGAGGGGGAACGGCTGAGGGGAACGGCTATGGGGGAAAGGCTATGGGGGAACAGCTGAGGGGAACGGCTATGGGGGAAAGGCTGAGGGGAACGGCTATGGGGGAACGGCTGAGGGGGAACGGCTATGGGGGAAAGGCTGAGGGGGAACGGCTATGGGGGAAAGGCTGAGGGGAACGGCTATGGGGGAAAGGCTGAGGGGGAACGGCTATGGGGGAAAGGCTGAGGGGAACGGCTATGGGGGAAAGGCTATGGGGGAAAGGCTATGGGGGAAAGGCTGAGGGGGAACGGCTGAGGGGGAACGGCTATGGGGGAACGGCTATGGGGGAAAGGCTATGGGGGAAAGGCTATGGGGGAACGGCTGAGGGGAACGGCTATGGGGGAACGGCTATGGGGGAAAGGCTATGGGGGAACGGCTGAGGGGAAACGGCTATGGGGGAACGGCTGAGGGGGAATGGCCTGAGGGAGAACGGCTATGGGGGAACGGCTGAGGGGGAACGGCTATGGGGGAACGGCTATGGGGGAACGGCTGAGGGGGAACGGCTGAGGGGGAACGGCTGAGGGGAACGGCTATGGGGGAACGGCTATGGGGGAAAGGCTGAGGGGGAACAGCTATGGGGGAAAGGCTGAGGGGGAACGGCTATGGGGGAACGGCTATGGGGGAACGGCTGAGGGGGAGCGGCTATGGGGGAAAGGCTGAGGGGGAACGGCTATGGGGGAACGGCTATGGGGGAACGGCCTGAGGGAGAACGGCTGAGGGGGAACGGCTATGGGGGAACAGCTATGGGGGAACGGCTATGGGGGAACGGCTGAGGGGGAAAGGCTGAGGGGAACGGCTGTGGGGGAACGGCCTGAGGGGGAAAGGCTGGGATGAACGGCTATGGGGAACTGGCCCGGGACACAGCGTGAGTGCCATGGATGAGAAGAACGGGCCCAGGTCACAGAGTGAGTGCTGGGATGAAAGGATCCGGCCCGGGACACAGAGCATGAGTGCCATGGATGAGAGGAACCGTTGGGACAGACGGAGATGAGAGATCTCTGAAGCCTGGTGTTGGAACTTGTGGTTTATTGCAAAGGGTGCGGGTGCAAGGGCCCTGCTTGGAGCTGCCAGCCACAGCTTGGAGCAGGCACCAAAGAGGAAGAGTAAAAGTAAGAGCAATAGTAAAAGGAAGGGTAAGAGAGTAAAAAGTAAGAGGTAAGAGAGCAAAGTTCCCGATACAATACAATAAATCTGTGCTGAATATTCTAGTTCTCACTAACCAATCTAATACAAGACACAAATCCTGTAGCATTTACGCACAGCCTATAAGGATCCTTACATTACCATACTGTGTTACATTTTAAACCCTAAAAAATACTCTTTGGACCCTTCTGCCAAGCTGGCCGTGTCTGCTCTGACCCTTGGAGCTGTGTGCAGGCAGAGGGAATTGTTCAGTCCAGAGGGGACCACTCACTCTCAGCCGCCCACGCTGCTGTTTTCCAGTTGTTCAGTCACTGAGGTTGGGTATCTCAAAGATTGCTTCCATTTCAGTCTCGCTTGTAGTTTCCATATTCTCAGAATCTTTTGCCAGGCAATCATATTGATAAGGTTTTCCTGTTTCATCTTCCCCAGCATGTGGGGAAAGAGCTGGGGCTGAGGTGGCCGAAGGGTCTTGGGTGAGAAATGGGGAAGAGCCAGACCTGAGGAAGGGGAGGGTGGAAGGGAGGAAGGGCCTGGAATGGGGCAGAGGATGGGAAAAGGGGCTGAGGTTGAGATGGGAATGGGGTCCTGAGATGTTGGGATTTTGGGAAGGGCTGAGGGGATGGGAAAGGGAAGGGAGAAGGATTGAGGGGGCGTTTTTTTAATTGGGGTGGGTGTGTGGGGAGGTCGGGGTTTGGAGCGGTGGGAGCTGCTCTGGGAAGGAGTGAGGAGCTGGGAATCGGCTGGGAGAGGGCTGAGTGGAATTTGGGAAAGGAGCTGCACTGTGGATTTGGGGAGGGATTTGGGAATGGGGGCTTGGAAGGCAGCAGCAGCAGGTGGGACAGGAAGTTTGAAGGATTTAGGAATTGGGGAAGGAATTAATGTGGCTTTAGGGATAAATTAAGGGCTGGCGACGAGGAAGAGGGGAAAGAGGGACCTGTAGGGTTACAGTGGGAATTTGTGCTGGATAATGGAGAGAGGAACAACCTGGAATGGGGGGTTCTGGGAGCAGGACAGGGAGCTTGAGGCGAAATTCAGGGTGAGGTTGTGAAGGACTGAGGAGCAGGGCATGGAGCAGCAGGAAATCCGTGCTGGAAGTGCAGGGACGTGACGCAGCCGTTCCCGGGCAAGAAAACTCCGAGCGGCGAAAAGCTCCGGTGCCAAAGCAGCGCTTGTGGCCAAGTTCATTTATGGAAAAGTCAATCCCGGTGGCCCAGGAGGTCTCGCCTTCCCTCTGACCCCTCCCCGTGCAGGGAACGTGCCCACAGAGCCCACGGAGCGCTGTTCCTTCCTTTCCCGGATCGATGGCGCTTCCCGGGTGGCCGGATCCCGCTGTGCCGCCGGGAGAGCGGCTCCGAGTTTCCATGGATATGGTTCGGCTGCCTCTCCTCAGGAAACCGCTCAGTTCCCAGGGAGAGTTTGAGTCTGAAAGTTGAGTTTTTGTTGTTGTTGTTTTAATCATCCTCTCCCAGGTTTCCCTGCCATGAATCCCAAACCATCCCTGATTCCTGGTTTGGAAGGGCTGAGGAGGAAGCCAAGTACAGCGTCCTGTGGGAAGTGGGGTGGGGCAGTTTTGGGGTGGTCTACGAGGCCGTGGCCATCAGGAGGAACCTGCAGGAATTCCGGATCCTGCGGAGCATCCGGCGGCTGCAGGAGAATGTGATCCGGCTGGAGGAGTGCATCCTGCAGATGGATCCAACCTTTTCCAACCCTTGGGAAGAAAAGGATCCAGGAACTCATCGGAGCCCTTACAGAAGCTGGGAATGTTCACCTGGAGAAGGGAAAACATCCAGGGTGAACTTAGAGCCCTTCCAGGAGTTTGGGGGTGTCCAGCCTGGAGAAGAGAAGGATCCAGGAACTCCTCAGAACCCTTCAGGACCCAGGAATGTTCACCTGGAGAAGGGAAAGGATCCACGAACTCCTCAGAGCCCTTTAGGATCTGGGAATGTTCCCCTGGAGAAGGGAAAGGATCCAGGAGCTCCTCGGAGCCCTTCCAGGAGTTCGGGAATGTTCACCTTGAGAAGGGAAGGATCCAGGAACTCCTTGGAGCCCTTCAGGATCTGGGAATGTTCACCTGGAGAAGGGAAAGGATCCAGGAACTCCTCGGAGCCCTTCAGGATCTGGGAATGTTCACCTGGAGAAGGGAAAGGATCCAGGAACATCTCAGAATCCTTCAGGATCCGGGAATGTTCACCTGGAGAAGGGAAAGGATCCAGGAACTCCTCAGAATCCTTCAGGATCTGGGAATGTTCACCTGGCTCCTTCCTTAGAATCCCAGGAATTCCATCCATCCCAGTGTCCCGAGAGTTCCGGGATTTCTGAGCACAACGTGCCGGTTCAATGCGCCATCCTTCCCCCACCAAATCCCTTTTTTTTTTTTGTCCTTCTCCATTCTCCTCATTCCAACTTTGTCCTCAACAAGGTGTTCCAGGGAACAGGGAACGTGACCCAGGAGTGTTTTGGCGGTTCCCGAATCCGCACGGCTCCGGATCTTTGGGAAGGGCACAGCCCGGCCATGGCCGACATCTTGTGGGTCATGGCCGACATCTTGTGGGTCAAGACCGGGGTCTTGTGGGTCACATCCGACGTCTTGTGGGTCATGGCCAACATCTTGAGGGTCATGGCCGACATCTTGTGGGTCAAGACCGGCGTCTTGTGGGTCACATCCGATATCTTGTGGGTCATGGCCAATGTCTTGTGGGTCATGGCCGACATCTTGTGGGTCATGGCCGACGTCTTGTGGGTCATGGCCGACGTCTTGTGGGTCACATCCGATATCTTGTGGGTCATGGCCAATGTCTTGTGGGTCATGGCCGACATCTTGTGGGTCATGGCCGACGTCTTGTGGGTCATGGCCGACATCTTGAGGGTCATGGCCGACATCTTGTGGGTCATGGCCGACGTCTTGTGGGTCATGGCCGACATCTTGTGGGTCAAGACTGGCGTCTTGTGGGCCATGGCCGACATCCTGTGGATTCCGTTCCGTGGCGTCAGCGCCGATCAGGAATTCCTGCGTCGGGGGCCCTGCATCCTCACCATGCTGCTGGGTTGCTTTGTTTTCTTTGTTCTTTGTTTGTATTTCTTCTTTTATAAATTTGTTTCCTGTTTTTTATTTTTGTTTCCCTTTTTCTTTTTTTTCGCCCATTTTGTTTCCTTTTATTCCTTTTTTCCCTTTTTTCCTTTTTTCTTTTTAAATTTTTTTCTTTTTTCTTTTTTCCTTTATTTTCTTTTTTCCCTTTCCCCCCCTTCTTTTTCCCCCTTCTTTTTTTCCCTTTCTTTCCTTTTATCCTTTTTTTTTTCTCCTTTTTTCCTCCTTTTTTCACTTTTTTCTTTTTTCCTTAAGTTTTTGTCTTTTTTTCTTTTGTTTTCATTTTAATTTTTCTTCTTTATTTTATTTCTTCTCTTTCTTCTCTTTTTCCTTGTTTTCTTTTTTCACTTTTTTTCCTTTGATTTCTCTGGTTTTCCTTTTTCTTTCCCCCCCCTTTTCATCCCTTTTTTCCCCCCCTTTCCCCCCTTTTTTGCCTCTTTTTTCCCCCCTTTTTTCTCCTTCCTCCTTTCCCCCCTTTCCCCCCCGCTTTCCCCCCAATTTTCTTTATTTTTCCCCTTTTCCCCCTTTTCTTTTTTTTTTCCCAGGCATTTCCATCCCTCTGAAATTCCACCATTCCAACCTCAGGTGGAATTTCATCCACCTTGGTTTTCAAACTGGGTTGGTCCTCAAGGTCCCTTCAAATGTGCTTTGAACAATTCCTGGCTTTTCCCAGGAATTCCCTAAAAAAAAATAAAAAAAAAAATTAGCTGTTGGTGAAGTGACTGAAAATTATTTTAATATTTCCAAATCCTCTCTGGAATTTGGCTCATGGATCTGATTCCAGAACTCCAGAAGGGAATTCCAAAGAGCCAGAAAATAAACTGGGAATGGGAAATTCTCTCCCAGAAAATAAACTGGGAATGGGAAATTCTCTCCCAGAAAATAAACTGGGAATGGGAAATTCTCTCCCAGACATTTTCAGTTGTCGCCTTTCCTCCAGTTTTAATTTTAATTTTAATTTTAATTTTAATTTTATTTTTTTCCTGTCTCCTGAGCGCGCTCGACTCAAATTCCGTTTTAAATTCCTTTTAAAAATTCTAGATTTTGAAAAATTTTTTGTTTGGTTTTTTTTTTTTTTTTTTTTTTTTAAAATGCCTCCAGAAAGAAGGAAATGGTTTCCATCACCAGGAGGGAATTGTCAAAATTTACATTTCCCTGACCTAGGAGGAAAAACTGGGGATTTTTTAGGAGGGAATTGACAAAATTTCTGAGAAAATTTAGAAAATCAAGCTGTGGGGAAAAAAAAAAATGCAAACCAGGAGAAAATCCAGTTCTGGGGGGAAAAAAATCAAAACCAGGAAAAAAAATCCAAACCAGGAGAAAATCCTGTTATGGGAAAAAAAAAAAAATCCAAATACCATGGAAAGCTCTTCAAGGATTTCTTGGAAAAGGCTGGATTGGAAATCTGAGTCCCTCAATTAATAAAAAAAAAAAAAATTGATTTCTTGACGGGTTTTAAAGATTTTTTTCCATCCTTCTCCCCATCCTGAATTTTCTCCATCCTTTTTCCCATCTGGAATTAAGGCTCCTCTATCCTTAATTAAGATTTTTCCCGTCTTTTTTCTCATCGTTAATTAAGATTTCCCCATCCCTTTCCCCATCTTGAATTAATATTTTCCATCCTTTTTCCCATCCCAGATTAAGATTCTTCCATCCTTAATTAGGATTTCCTCTTCCCATCCTTAATTAAGTTTTCCAATCTTTTTTCCCATCCTGAATTTTCCCCATCCCTTTTCCCACCCTGAATTAAGATTCTTCCATCTTTAATTAAGATTTTCCCTTCCTTTTCCCCATCCTGAATTAAGATTCCTCCACCCTGATTTGATATTTTCCATCCTTTTCTCCATCCTCAATTAAGATTTTCCCGTCCCCGAATTAAGATTTTTCCATCCCTTTTTCCCATCTGGAATTAAGATTCCTTCATCCTTAATTAAGATTTTTCCATCCTTTTTCCCATCCTTAATTAAGATTCCACCATCCCTCTTCCCACCCTTTATTAAGATTTCCAGTCCTTTCTCCCATCCTGAATTTTCCCCACCCCGAATTCAGATTTTTCCATCCCTTTTCCCCACCTGGAATTACAGTTTTTCCATCGCTTTTTTCCCACCTTGAATTACAATTCTTCCATCTTTTTCCCCACCTGGAATTAAGATTTTTTCCATCCTTTTTCCCACCTGGAATTACAATTTTTCCATCCTTTTTTTCCTACCCCGTATCCAACCCAGCCCATCCCGCTGCTCTCCCACGCCTGGTTCCATCCCCCTTTTCCCGGGATATTTTTTAGGATTTCGAACCCTCTTCCACACATGAGAGAATTCCAGAATCCAGGAATGGCTTTTCCTTCCTTTTCCTCTATTTTTAATTTTTTTTTTTTTCCATGCTGGTCTCATTCCCTCACAGCTGCTGGATATTTTTATCCTCTCTGTATTTTTAATTCCTCAAAAACTCCACAAATCAATCAAACATGGGATTTTTTTTTTTTTCCCTGGGAATTTTAGGAACACCGAGCATCTCCTTGGAATCATTCGTCGCTTTTTTTTTGTCCTTGCTGTTTTCCCAAGTTTTTTTTCTTTTTTCTCGGTTTTTTTTTTTTTTTTTTTTTTTTTTTATTCCGACACCTCGTGGATTGGGAAACGAAGGGATGCAATGACAACCTGTAATTTTGTGGGAACAATTCTGAGGGAAAGAAATCCCTGGAGATCCCTGAAAACAATTCCGGAGTCAGAGCTCATCCAAAGGCTGAGGGGGGACGGGATAAAAATGGAAGGGAGGAGATGATTCCATGGAATTTTCCCTCCTTTCATAATTCAACCGAGGGGCGGGAGAAAAGGGGGGAAAAAAACCACAAACCCTAAACCATGGAAATCTGACATTTGGGAATGGGAAACCTGGAATAATTATGGATTTTGGAGATCTCCAGCTGCTGGAAATCCCAAATCCCAAAAATCGCTGTCATAGCCTTGGGGACTGGAGGAATGCAATTCCCAACCGGAGCCGCTCCCGGAATTCCACATTTTGGGATGAGAATGGTGCTGCAGGTGGGTGAAATTCCGATTTTCCCTGGATCTTTGGTGGCCTAGGATGTAATTCCATGTTTTTATCCACAAAGAGAAAAGAGGGATGTGGCTCCACGATTCCTGGATTCGAAGGCGAAGCTTTTTCCTGCTCTTGGTGGAGGAAAATCCCACAAAGTTTTCAGTTTTTTTTTTTTTTTCCATGTTTTTATTTCCTGGGAGCTGTCGGGGTGTTGGAACGGATTCCCTGGAATTAAGGATGATTTTTCCGTGGGACAAACCCCACCACTCAGAGAGATCCTGGATTTATTTTTATCCAAGCAAAAGATGAAATCCCGGCTGGATCCGCTCCGTCGATTCCGTTTTTCTCGGAATTTCAATGTTTGCCCCCAAAGAGTTCCCGAGCAGATCCATGAGTCAAAAAATCCCGGCTCATGGATTTTTCCATGTCAACCACACCGAGCCAGCTCCTCCAGCTGCTGGAAGAGGTTTTTTTTGGGAATTAAATGGATTATGGAAGGAGGAGGTTGCTGGCCCTGGTGCCAGCTGGGAATTCCTTCCCAAGATCCCAAATCCCAAGCTCCCCTTTCCCAGTTGAAGCCATTCCCTGGGTCCTGTTTTTCCATCCCTTTCCCAAATCCCAGCTCTCCTTTCCCTCTGGAAAAGGCTCCGAGGATTCCCTGGATCCTTCCCTGATCCAGCTGCACATTCCCAGCTCTCCCATCCCGGCATTGGATCCATCCCCATCCCGACTCCTCTCCGGGAAGGAATTTCGGGATCCAGGGGCTTCCCTGGGAATTTGGGACTCCAGGAAGGAGTCCCTGAATTTTTCCATCCCTGAATTCCATAAAAATCCCTCGGGATGGATCCTGAGTGTCCTGGATCCCAGAATCCCGGAATGGTTTGGGATGGGATCCATGGATCTTCAGTCCCATCCCAGGGACACCTTCTGCCATTCCAGGGTGATCCAACTTTTCCTTGGACGCTCCCAGGGATTCTCTGGGAATTCCAGCCCAGCTGGGAATTCCTTCCCAAGATCCCATTTCCCCCTTTCCCAGGGAATTCCCTCCATTCCCAGCTCTCCCAGCCTGGGATTGGATTCATCCCCATCCCGACTCCACTCTGGGAGGGAATTTCAGGATCCAGGGGTTTCACTGGGATTTTGGGACTCTCCCTTCCCTTTTCCATCCCTGAATTCCATAAAAATCCCTTGGGACGGATCCTGAGTGTCCTGGATCCCAGAATCCCGGAATGGTTTGGGATGGGATCCGTGGATCTTCAGTCCCATCCCATTCCAACCCTGATGCTCCAGAATTTCCTTGGACACTGCCAGGGATCCAGGGATTCTCTGGGAATTCCAGCCCAGCCAGGAATTCCTTCCCAAGATCCCACCTTTCCCAGTGGGAAGCCATTCCCTGGCCCCTGTTTTCCCAAATTCCAGCTCTCCTGGAGCCCCTGTGGCCATTTTCCCTCTGCCATTTTCCATGTCTGGAATTCCATCTGTGCCGGGATTTGTGTCTCTTCCCCTCCCTGTTTTCCTTGGATATCCTGGATTTCTCTCTCCTATTCCCACTGCTCCACCAATCCCGGATTCCTGAACCCTTCCCCCTCTGGAATTGCCTCCGTGTGCCAAAATTCCCTCTCCCCTCCCGACATTCCCAGTCCTCTGGGAGCTCTGGCTTCTCCCAAATCCATGGAAAACTTGGGAACTCCCTGGGCTCCTTGTCCTGGGATATTCCCTGATCCCTGTGGATCCCAAGCCTGGATCAGTTATCCAAATCCCTCCTTGGGCACTCCCAGGATCCCGGTGCAGGCACAGCTTCTCCAGGGACCTCAATTTTCCCACAATTCCAAACAAACTGGGAAAAAGAAGGGAAAAAACCAACCCCAAATTGAAGTGGCCACTGCTGGAATCGTAAGGGACCAAATCCATCCTGTCCCATTTGGAAAAGGGCTGGAAATGATCCTAAGGGTTTCCTAAGGGAAGGAGAAATCCCTAATTCCAGCTGGGAGAAAAGGATGGGTCCTTGGGAGAAGATCAAATTCCCATCACCCTGTATTTCCTTGGATACCTAAGACCCTGCCTGGTGTTTTTGGGAATTCCTGAGAAATTTTCTCATTTTTTCCCCCCCTATTTCTCTCTATTCCAGCCTCTAGCCTGGAAGTTTTTGGGTCTTTCCAGCCTCAGGTTTTACTTCCACAGGTTTGGGATTGGGAACATCCCGTGATCCGTTGGCTTTTAGGGACAAATTTGGAGGTTTTTTGTCTTTGTGGATGTTTTGAAGAGTTGCGGGAGATCTTGTGCGAAAAATCTTTTTTTTTTTTTTTTTGCATCGGGAAAGGGAGGAGGAAAGGCTGGAATTTGGCTGTCAACAGCTCCAGGCTGATATCCTATGGACAGGAATTCCTAAGAGTAGGAATTTTTCTTATGGAGCAAAAACCTTAAAATAAAATTAAACCTTAAAATTCCAGAGCACTGGGGGGGGGGGGGGGGGGGAACAAACCAAAAACCAAAACAGAGGTTGGAAATTCTTTGGAATTTCCCCTGTGCAGGAAAAGGTCTCAAAATTGGAGCTCGAAATTGGAATTTTTCCCCATAGTAAAAAAAAAAAAAAAAAAAAAATTAGGATTTTCCAGCCCTGCTGTCCCTGCCTTTATCCCAATCCCGGCACACAAAACATTGGGAACAACAACTCGGCTGCCTCGATATCCAGAGGAATCCATCACGCTTCCAAACGTCCCTGAGCCTGTGCAGACAAGCCCGGAGAGTTTCTGCACGGCTGAGCCAGCGCAGCACGAAACGAGCCCGGAACGAGCTGGAGAATGGGAAGCTAAAAATAAAACCCAGAGGGAAAAATTGCTTTATTTCTTGATCAAGCTGCCGGTCAGCTCCAAATAGGTTCGGAGAAAAATAAAAGAGGGAATGGATCTGATATTTCCCGTTTTTTTTGCCCGAGGGCCGAGCACGCAGTAGCTCGGGAAGCGCGAGCTTGGCCGGCTCCGGAAAAAGCCGGAGCTGTCACGGTTCCGACGTCAGCGCGATCCATAATTGTGTCAGCGGTGACAGGAAAACAAATTTTCCGGAAGATTTCACCGATTCCGAGCTGGAATTGCATATCCTCCCAACGCAGCCTTCGTCCTTCGGTTTTAGGGTGTCAGCAGCTGGTTTCTCCAGGGGATGGAAAAATCCCACTCCGACAAATCCAGGCTCGACCGCGTCTGGATTTAAATCCCCAACAATGGGGCTGTGTGGGTTTGTCCCTCCCTGCAGTTTTCCTTGGATTGTTACAACTTTATCCCTGGATATTTTGTTGGTGTTTCGGATCACCGGGAGCCTTCCTTGTGGAATTCCTCTCCTCCTCTTCCTGGTTTTTCCCCGTGTGTCCGAGCCCTTGCCGCCGGCAAGGAGCTTCCGAAGGCTCGTGACGGAGCCATTAATTACAGCGACACCCGGAATGTCGCCGTCCCCACTGGATTTCAGCCCCGCTTTTGATTGAAATCCTATCAAAAACGAGGTGGGAAAGGTCACAGCTCCGGGCGCTCACTCCTGGTTTGAAGCCAGGAATGGGAATGTGGCTTCTGAAAGTCTGGAATAGTGGATGGCAAAGGACACCCACCCTGTCCTGGGGCTCTCCTGGGCTGGGCAGAGGTCAGGGAGGTGCTGGGAAGATTTAATTGGATAATTCCCAACAGAAAAGGCGATTCCACTCCATCTCCAAGGAGATCCATAAGGAGAATGTGAGGATCTCCAGGATCCAACTTCCCTGGGAGAGACAGGGACCAAACCCTCCCCAAAACCAGGGATGGAGAGCTGGGAACCAGTGGGGGATCCCAATTCCCGCTGGGATGAGATGATGGTGACACCCCTGGAGATCCTCCGGGATCACCATTCCCAGTCCCTTCCACCCTCAGCTCCTCCCTGGCTGTGTCACCTCAGACGGACAATTTGGGATTGGGATTTAATCTCAATTCCTCCTGCCAGCAAAGTCCCGGCTTCCGACCCTCACGGCCTCTTCCCGGGAAAGGATCAAATTTGGGATTGGGATTTAATCTCAATTCCTCCTGCCAGCAAAGTCCCGGCTTCCGACCCTCACGGCCTGTTCCCGGGAAAGGATCAAATTTGGGATTGGGATTTAATCTCAATTCCTCCTGCCAGCAAAGTCCCGGCTTCCGACCCTCACGGCCTCTTCCCGGGAAAGGATCAAATTTGGGATTGGGATTTAATCTCAATTCCTCCTGCCAGCAAAGTCCCGGCTTCCGACCCTCACGGCCTCTTCCCGGGAAAGGATCAAATTTGGGATTGGGATTTAATCTCAATTCCTCCTGCCAGCAAAGTCCCGGCTTCCGACCCTCACGGCCTCTTCCCGGGAAAGGATCAAATTTGGGATTGGGATTTAATCTCAATTCCTCCTGCCAGCAAAGTCCCGGCTTCCGACCCTCACGGCCTCTTCCCGGGAAAGGATCAAATTTGGGATTGGGATTTAATCTCAATTCCTCCTGCCAGCAAAGTCCCGGCTTCCGACCCTCACGGCCTCTTCCCGGGAAAGGATCAAATTTGGGATTGGGATTTAATCTCAATTCCTCCTGCCAGCAAAGTCCCGGCTTCCAACCCTCACGGCCTGTTCCCGGGAAAGGATCAAATTTGGGATTGGGATTTAATCTCAATTCCTCCTGCCAGCAAAGTCCCGGCTTCCAACCCTCACGGCCTGTTCCCGGGAAAGGATCAAATTTGGGGTTGGTTGAGATGGACGGGAGCAGCCGAGCCCAGTGTAAATAAATAAAATGCACAGGATTTATTCCTGTCCAAAATAAAATTTTAATGTAGAACTAATAAAAGCTGACAGCATCAGAAAAGAGGCGTTTTCCCCGAACCCGGCCACTCCAAAGGATCCCCAAATCCTGGAATTCCATCCCTCAAACACAACCATTGGAGCCTCATCCCCAGGACACGGCAGGATTAACAGAGGTGACGCAACACCTGGAATGTCCCCAGCCTCTCTGGGGGGGATGGGGATGATCCCAGGGCTGCCCTTCCCACAGGAAACAATGCCCTGTTTCATAAAATCTTGGAATTGCGAGGGACCACGGGGATCATTGGGTCCAATTCTGGAGCTCTTTGCGGCCGTGGGCTCAGGCAGAAGCAAATCCTGGGTTTTGCTCCCGGGATGAGCGTTATTCCCGGGATGAACGTTGTGTCCTTCCCGTTCTTCCAGGGTAAGGCTCTCCAGGAGCATCATTCCAGCCTTTTCACCATGTAAGGCCCTTCCAGCTCGTAGCCGATCTTCCTGTAGTAATTCCTGGTGCCGACACCTGCGAGGGGAATGATGACAAGGTTTAATTCCGTGGGGACAAAGCTGGAAAAGCCAGGACAGGCCTTTCCAAGGAGGAACGGTGCGGGAAGGAGCTCGGCCTCTCCAGACTCGGCTGCTGTGCCGGAGCGGGGGCGTTCACTCGTTAGCAGCCGGACTAATTAATTAATTACGGGGTTGTTCAGGCAGGAGCTGCAGCTGCTCCATCCACCCTGGATTGTGCCCCACGTCCTTTGTCTCGGGAAGAGCCGAGAGCTCCGGGAAGAGCCGGCATGGAAAAAAAACGGAGATGCGAACCCCGGGAACAACAAAGCCGAAGGGCCCAGCTGTGGGATCGTTACCGGGAAATGAAGAGCCCTACAACCCCCAGACCCGTTCCCATTCCTGGGAATGAGCTCAGCTCCACTCCAGGTGCTCAAGTGGGCACAATCTAATTTCCTCCTCCAGCAGGACGGCTCTGAGTGTTGTCCGAGAGCCTCTTCCCTGTCATTCCTCTCTTGAGGAAGGTTTTCCTGCAGGAAAGGTGGGGCAGGCCCAGCTCTGCATCCTTCCCACCTCAGCTAATTAGTCACAGGTGCAGCAACTGGGGATCCGGCGTCATCGGCGGCACAGGACGGAGAGAACTCGGCTCTCCGGCACAAAGAGCAGCCTCTCTTTGCTCTGATCCCTATCCAGCCTTCCTGGAAACTCCAGGGATCTCCAGGAATGGGCTGGAACAGGCAGGGAATGACCCTGGTAACTCCTTCCTGCCCACGGTGCTGCCCCCGCGGCTGCTCAGGCAGGTTTGGTTCTCAGCTGTTCCCTAAATGAACATTTCGGGAGCTCCTGAAGGGTTTAAAATCCAAAAAAAAAAAGCCCATCCAGCATTCCTCCCGTCCCTTGGACCTGGTCCCGTCCCTTGGACCTTGGTCTTTAAGGTCCCTTCCAACCCCAACCACTCCTGGATTCATCCCAGGATTTCAAATTGGATCAATCTAAGGTGTGGAACAGGCACCCGAAACCCAGACCTGAAATGTCCCCGTGTCCCCCGAATTCCAGCAGCTGGAAAAACCATGAGGAACCCCAAATTGGGGAACACCTAAGCAAAACAGCAGAGCCAGGACCAGGAATGCCCCAAATTCACCCCACTTTTGGAACCTGAAACCACGGAAAAGCTCCCAAAAAAAGTAAACGCATCAATTCCTCTCTTCCTGATCCCTGCCTGGAAGGGTTGGAATAAACCACGACCTTAATCAACATCTTCCCCAAAAAACATCCCTGGGGTTCATCAGCAGAGCAGATTTTGGGGTACAAAACACGGATTTTGGCTCTGGAAGATCACCCACAACCCCAAACAATTTTGGATAAAGGGTCAGCAACACCTCAAGCTGAAGAACAACCAAAGAATTCAACCGGTGGTTTTAAAACCACCTCCATCAGAGCTCTTTCACAAATTCCCCTTTCTTCCTTTATCCCCTGGAAAACGTGAGGGGCCTGAAGGCAACACACCAGGTTGCTTCCATAAATCCCAAAAAATGTTGAAAGGCATGAGTTGGGTGCTAGGCTTTCTCCTCTTGGGTTCAAGCCATCAAGGACAGACATGTCCCCGTGTCCCAAGTGTCTCCATCGTCATCCCAACCCTGCTCACGGCGGTAACTTCTCCCACAAAAGGTCCTTCATGGGCAAATTCTTCCCTGGAGAAGCCGTGAGGAGGCCGTGACCCTGCAGGAAGCCCGGACCGGCGCAGGACCTGTGTCCCCATGGAGACAGCGATTCCCGAGCTGGAAAAGAACCTTGGAATGCCCAACACTCCTGGAAGGTGTCCATGGAACAGGATCTCTTCCCAAATTTTTGCCGCTCTGATTTTCCCCAAACAGGCCCCAGATCCGGCGGGACCTGTGCAGGCAGAACCCTTCCCACAGCTCCAAGCTCTACCCTTGTTTTCCAGGGAAAAGAAATCCTTTAAAGAATATCCCAAAAAAATTATCCTGCAGGATTTGAAGAGTAAGACCAAAAATTTGGCTTTCCAAGTCAGAACTGGCCGAATCCCTCACCCTGCAGCGTTAAGTCAGGGATTTAATGTTAAATATTCCACACTCCATTGTGGCTGAGCTGGGCAGAGCAGGATCCATCCTGATCCAGAGGCTCCGATCCCACCTGCCTGGATGGAAATCCATGGCCATGGAGCCAGGGGAGTTTTTCTGGAAGCGTCCCCCCCGTGACAACCTTGGAGTGACACATCCTCTGACAACGGCGAATTCCATCCCTTTTTGGGACCACACGAATTGTGGCAAAAGCTGTTGATAACCTCCCCTCCCCCCAAAAAAACCCTGGAATTCGCATCCCGAAAATTAATTAAATAAAATTTGGAAGCCTGCCTGGAGCAGGGGACAGAGGGAAGTGGCTCAAGCACCAGGGATAAACACTTTGGTGGCCCAGAGGGACGGGACCGTGGCAGAACCAGCCCATAAATCCATAAATCCATAAATCCCTGTGTGTGACTCAGCCCTGCCGAGCTGGAATACCGCCACGGCATCCAAGTATCCTCCAAGATCCCTCCTCGGCCACGGCTGGCAGGGCACAGAACGGAGTGAAAACGAGGTTGTTTTCAGCGTCATTAACGACCTGCTAATGGTTCATAAAATTTCTGCGGCAGAGACTCGCCGGGGACACACGAGGGATTTCATTTCCGCGTTTTTCCTGGCAACCACTGGAATCTTCTCCCGGGACGCCGAGTCTGGGCACATCCTGATTTGTGGATTCCTTCCCCCTCAAAATATTCCCGGGGTAACCTGAGCTTCCCCAATGCCTCACCCCGCTGAGGTGCCAGCTGTGATTTTCCAGGGTTTTTTTTTGGGGAGTAATCACCTGGATCAGCGCTTTTCCTGTGGAAAAGGGAGCCTGGACATTCCAGGTGGACACCTGGGTAATCTGTGGGATCTCCGGTGAGTGAGATTGTCCTTTAAGGGTGCTGGGAAAAGGATTGGACAATGGGACAGGAAACAGTTTGGGATGGCCACGGGGATTTGGGACAGTCTTGGGGATTTGGGATGGCCACGGGGATTTGGGATGGCCACGGAGATTTGGGACAGTCTTGGCGACTTGGGATGGCCATGGGGATTTGGGATGGCCACGGGGATTTGGGATGGCCACAGGGATTTGGGAGGGCCACATTTGGGATGTCCAAAGCTCCTTCTCTTGGCCAGTGCCATACAAGGGGAACACTCTCCCACAGGTGGAATTTCACTTTTTATGGAAAAGTCACAGACGGAAGACAAAATCTGTCACCTGCGGCATTCCAAGGGCGCGGATGGCACCGAGCCAGGCGGGAAGCGCGGGAGCTGCTGCTGCCAGAGCACAGAGCAGAAACTTCCCACTTTTAACCCAGAAGGCCAAGAAGGAAACCACGAGCTCCGGGATCATCTCCAGGATCCAGGAGGATCCAAGGCCATCGCTGGGAGGACACAAAAGTGACAGTTTAGTGTCACTCGAGCCCTGGGTGTGTGACTTTGGAGTTTTGACGTCACCGTGAGCGAAGGAACGCAACCTGAGGCTGCGAAAAGAGAAGTTTTAAGGTTTTTGGTTAGTTTTTCTTTTAAACCCTCGCTTTGTTCTCCACTGAGTTCACGTTGACACCTGCCTCGCTGTCACACCAACGGCTCATCAGGAACGCCACCGGTGTGTCCCCAGGCCTTGACTCCAAAGCGAAGCCGACACTCGGGAACATTCATTCCAGGGTTTGCTTCGGAGCAAGACCTCGCTCCTCAAGCCGGCAGCACCAATTTAGGGGCTGAAGGGTCAAATCCAAGCTTTCAATCCATGGAAATGTAGGAAAAGAGGAAGAGGGAGGATTTTCTTTTTTTTTTTTCCTTTGGATGGTGATGGGAAGTCCGAGTTTGGGAATTGGGAATGCGCAGCAGCTCCGTCCACAATCTTCCCTGAGTTTCCTTTGGAGTGTCTGCTTCCCACAGGGCTTGGATTTATCTCCAGGGAAAACACGAGGCTGTTCCATGTGAATCCCAAAAAATTCCCTAGCTGGGAACGGGAACAACAGGGAGCAGGCAAAGGATCTGAGATAACCAAAAACTGCTCTATCAGCACGGAGGAAATGGAGAGCAAATCCCACTTGTTAACAGTACTGAGAAAACCGGGACACACCGGAGCAATCCCAGGAAAGTTCCGAATTTAGGGAACCAAGGAACGATCCCTACGGCAAAGGTTTTTATTTTAAATCAGAGAATTGGCAATGCATCTTCTGGAAGTTCCTGAAGATACTGAGGAGGTAAAAACCCTTGGAAAATTACAGGATTTTGGGAATGTTGCCCAGTACCCTGGAATGGTTTGGGTTGGGAGGGACCTCAAAGCTCATCTGGTTCCATCCCTCTTCCATGGGCATAGACAACTTCCACTATCCCAGATTTCCCCAAGGATTGTCCAACCTGGCCATGGACACTTCCAGGGAATTATGGGGCAGCCCCGGATTCTGGGAAACCTGTGCCAGGACCTCATTCCCTCTGAGAAAATAGGGATCCGGTATTATTTATCGAAAAGATAATTAAAAACCCATTTAACGTCACTGAACCCGCTTTAAATCAAAGCTCTGGAAGAGATTTTGGATATTTTTTCCTGATCCGCAAGCGTCGGGGTTTGAAGTTCTTTCCTGCAGAGCGACTCTCAGTGGGATCGATATTCCCACAGGGATGAATCGAGGGATGGAAGAGCTGAGTATTCCATGACCTCCTCCTGCCGGGAGCTAATCACGGCTGTGATTTAACCACGTCCTGATGCACTCACACCCTGCTCCCATCACTGCCTCGGCATCACGGAATGACGATCCCAAAAGGAAGAATCCTGCCTAAAACCAGCGGCAGGAATCCGCCCCCAAAATCCTCAGGGGTTTTTAATGTCAAATGCAAGTCGGGATTTATTTTCTTTTCTTTCTTTCTTTTTTTTTTTTTTTAATTTTTTTTTTTCTCCTCACTCTCCCTGTTCCTGGCTGGAATGCTTCCCGGAGATTTAAAATTACTGTTTTCACAGTCCCTGTGTCTGGCAGCGAGGTTCTGTCACGGCACGGCCCCGAGCAGCCACGATCCCACAGCTGGGGTAATTTGAAATCACAAATCTGTGATGGAAAAAGGAGGTTTTTTTGAAAAGAAAAAAAAATTGAGTTTTTTTTGAAGTCTCGGTGTCGTTCATCAGCTCAACAACTGCGGAACTTCAGTGGCCTTGGAGATGTGAGATGGGATTATTTGTCACCCCCTGATCTGTGGGCAGAAAACCTGGGATATCCCTGGGAAATCGTCCTCCAGCCTCCCAAAAATCCCTGCTCCACTTAAATCCAGAGTGGATTTGATGGGAATATGGAGATGGAGAACCTTCCTGATGGGACTGATCCAACCTTTCAGACAGAGAATTAAAAAGCGGGGGAGAAACGACAGCACCTGAACAGCATTTATGGGGGAAAAAAAACAAACAAAAAAAAAAACCAAAAAACCAAAAAAACCCCAACCAACCAACCGAAAAAACCCGCAAAAAACCAAAACAAAGAAAAAAAACCATAAAACCCCGAAACCAAACAAAAGCAACAACAACAACAACAAAAACAACACAAAACAAAAAAAACAAAAAACAAAAAAACCACAAAAACAAAACCAAAAACCAACCAAACAAAAAAACCTCAACAAAATATTGAAATGTGGAATTCCAGAACTGATTTTTGAATCCCGATTCCAGCGCCAGGAAAAGGCAGAGCAGGTGGAAAGATTAAATATTTTGGAGAAAATTCCGTAAATTCCATGAGGATTTAGGGGACTGCTGCCATGGGGCAGAGGGAGAGATGGGCACTGGGAAGTTTGTCTGATCCTCAGCCCCAAATCTGCCCCAATCCGAGTTTTGGGGAGGTTCTATCTCTTGAGGTTCCTCCAGAGGTGGCGACCTGGGAGATGGATTTGGGATGGGTATGTGAGGCATCCATGATCCGTGTTTTTTTCCTGTGGGTTCTGGGGTGATGAACCCGGCGATCCCGAGAGCTGATCCGTCTCATCCAGCAGGGAATCACAGGATGGGTTGGGGAGGACTTTGGGATGTCCTTATCCATGAAGGGACTTCTCTACCACCCCAACCTGGACTCGGATGGGGCAGCCACAAATTCCTCTGGGAATTCTGTGCCAGGGATGCACTTGAGGCGGCTCAGCACGCTCACGGAAATAACAGTGCTGGTTAAAAGGGAGCGAGAAGGACCAGGAGTGGAAAAATCCTCCACAATTTCTCCAGGATTTTGCTTTGTCGTCCCTCTTGACTGGGATCCTCCTTGGATTTCCCATCCCTGGAAGTGTCCGAGGAAAGGCTGGGACAGAGGAAGGTGGAGCCTGATCCAGAGGGTGGGACAAATCCCTCCCAACACAAACCCAAATTTGGGATTTGACGATGCTCCGAGCCCGTGGGGCAGCACCGGGAAGAGGGGCAGGGAGCAGCAGCTCCACTGGGATCCCTGCGGATCCCTGGGAAGCTCCGATGTCACAAAGCAGGAATTGAGAGAATTAAATTAAACCAATCCCAGCTCTGGATGTTTTTTTCCCATCCCTCCTGGGATGATCCCAATCTGGATCTGCCTGACATCACCAGGAACTCACAGAATTAAATTAAACCAATCCCATCCCTGGATGGTTTTTCCCTGTTCATGGGATGATCCCAAGCTGGAGCTGGATCTGCCTGGCTTCACCAGGAATTCAGACAGGTCAAATAAACCAATCCCAGCTCCGGATGTTGTTTTTTCCCAGTTTCTGGGATGATCCCAAGATGGATCTGGATCTGCCTGACATCACCAGGAATTCAGAGTTAAAACAAACCAATCCCAGCTCTGGATGTTTTTTTTTTTTCCCCCAACTCCTGGGATGATCCCAATCTGGATCTGCCCGACATCCATCACCTGCTCCTGCCGTCTCCCTCCGAGGAATCCATCCCTTTCCCCTCCGCGTCTCCCCGGCCCTGGAGCACTGGCCCGTGACACATCCCTGGCCCGTGGCCACGTTAATTTTCTCCTTGACAGCTCCCGGATGGCGACCTGGGACAGCCGGGATCATCCCGAGCATGGAAATGAGCTGCAGGCAGGGACCGGGATGAGGCGCAGCTCAGACAGCGCCGGGAGCCTCCTTGGAGCCGATCGCGGTTTTTAGGGATGAAGGGAGCGGTTCCGAGGGGGAATCAATCCGGGCCCTCGTGCTCAAAAGCTCTCGGAACCAGCCAGGGCCGGATGGGAACGGGAACGAGAACGGGAACGGAGAACGGCCACAGACGGAACCAGCACGGCACCGGAAGCGCTTCCCGGCATTTACCGAGCTTGGCTTAGTGCCGGAAAGGAATCTGCAGGAGGAGGTGGCCCCGTGGCCTTGGAGGAGCCCCGGCAGCTTCTCCTGATGGATCCCAGTCCAGAATCACTGAATTCCAGTCTGGAATTGCTGAATCCCAGTTTGGATTCCCTGAATCCCAGTTTGGATTTGATGAAATCCAGTTGGGATTTGCTGAATTACAGTATGGATTTGATGAATCCCAGTTTGGAATCACTGGATCCCAGCTGGGGTTCACTGAATTCCAGTTTAGATTCCCTGAATTCCAGTTTGGATATGCTGAATTCCAATTTGGATTTGCTGAATCCCAGTCTGGAATCTCTGAATCCCAGTTTGGATTTGATGAGTCCCGGTTTGGAATCACTGGACCCCAGCTGGGATTCACAGAATTCCAGTTTGGCTTCCCTGAATCACAGTTTAGATTTGCTGAAATGCAGTCTGGATTCCCTGAATCCCAGTCTGGAATCACTGAATCCCAGTTTGGATTTGATGGATTCTAGTTTGGATTTGCTGGATCTCAATTTGGATTCCCTGAATTCCAGTTTGGATTTCCTGAATCCCAGATCGGAATCACTGAATTCCAGTTAGGTTCACTGAATCCCAGTTTGGATTTGCTGAATTCCAGTTTGGATTCCCTGAATCCCAGTCTGTATTTTCTGGATCCCAGTTTGGATTTGGTGAACCCCAGTTTGGAATTGCTGAATCCCAGTTTGGAATTGCTGAATCCCAGTATGGGGTAGCTGAATTCCAGCTTGGATTCCCTGGATCCCAGTTTGGAGTCACTGAATCCATGAGCCCAGGACAACCCGTGGGATAAAATCACAGCGATGCTTTGGGCCGGAAGGGACCTTTTGGATCATCCCATTCCAACCCCAGCATCTCCCACTATCCCAGCCTGCTCCAAGTCCCAGTGTCCAACCTGACCTTGGACACTTCCAGGGATCCGGGGCACTCACAGCTCCTCTGGGAATTCCAGCCCAGCCCCTCCCCACCCTCAGAGGGAAAAATTCCTTCCCAAATCCCATCCAAATCTCACCTTTTCCAGTGGGAAGCCATTCCCTGTGTCCTGTCCCTCCATGCCTTGTCCCCAGTCCCTCTCCAGCTCTCCTGGAGCCCCTTTAGGCTCTGGAAGGGGCTCTGAGCTCTCCCTGGATCCTTCTGTTCTCCAGGGGAACACCCCCAGCTCTCCCAGCCTGGCTCCAGAGCAGAAAGAACAAACAAACGTCCCTCAAAAAAAACAAAAACAAACAGCCCCAAAGGTTCCGGATCTGTCATTCCAAAGGCACCGGATTTGTCATTCCAAATGTCCCAGATTTGTCATTCCAAAGGTTCTGGATTTGTCATTCCAAAGGTTCTGGATTTGTCATTCCAAAGGCACCGGATTTGTCATTCCAAAGGTTCCAGATTTGTCATTCCAAAGGCACCGGATTTGTCATTCCAAATGTTCTGGATTTGTCATTCCAAAGGTTCCAGATTTGTCATTCCAAAGGTTCCAGATTTGTCATTCCAAAGGCACCGGATTTGTCATTCCAAATGTTCTGGATTTGTCATTCCAAAGGTTCCAGATTTGTCATTCCAAAGGCACCAGATTTGTCATTCCAAAGGTTCCGGATTTGTCATTCCCAAGGTTCTGGATTTGTCATTCCAAAGGCACCAGATTTGTCATTCCAAAGGTTCCAGATTTGTCATTCCAAAGGTTCCAGATTTGTCATTCCAAAGGCACCGGATTTGTCATTCCAAAGGTTCTGGATTTGTCATTCCAAAGGTTCCAGATTTGTCATTCCAAAGGCACCGGATTTGTCATTCCAAATGTCCCAGATTTGTCATTCCAAAGGTTCCAGATTTGTCATTCCAAAGGTTCCGGATTTGTCATTCCCAAGGTTCTGGATTTGTCATTCCAAAGGCACCAGATTTGTCATTCCAAAGGTTCATGATTTGTCATTCCAAAGGCACCAGATTTGTCATTCCAAAGGTTCCAGATTTGTCATTCCAAAGGTTCCAGATTTGTCGTTTCACGGAATTTTCAGGGAATCCCGGATCTCTCCGGAATCCGAAGGTGACACCAGACCCACTGAGGTGCTGCTCAGGGGGCGCACGATGGATCCGGAATATTTGGATTCCGAAATATTTGGATTTGTGGGAGCATGTGTGCTGACGTCGTCAGAGGCGGGAGCCAGCATTCCCAGTATTTCGGAATTCCACATTTCCCACACCCGGTTTGCTCCAGGATCAGGGTCAGATGGGGCTAATTATGGGATGTCAAACCTCAAAATCAAAGGAGGAGACATCAAGAAGATGTCAGGAAAGGTCTCAAGGACAGAGTTTTGTCCTCTGCGTGCCTCTGGATCTGGAACTAATTCCGGAATTCTGGAATTCCACAGCCCCAGGTATGGTGGGAAATCCGTGTGGGATTTCATGGGAAGAGGTGAGGAGGGAAGTTCAGCTGTTTTGCAGGAAGAAAAATCCTTGGGAAATGCTCACAGGTCTGATCCAACCACGATTCCAACTGCTGGGAATTCCAAATCACCGGGAAGGAAATTGCCTTCATTTCCTCATTGATCTCATTTCTAAATAATTCCCATCCAATCTAAATCCAGGAATTGTGGATTTGGGAGAGAGGGAGGGAGGGAAGGGAAGGGAAGGGAAGGGAAGGGAAGGGAAGGGAAGGGAAGGGAAGGGAAGGGAAGGGAAGGGAAGGGAAGGGAAGGGAAGGGAAGGGAAGGGAAGGGAAGGGAAGGGAAGGGAAGGGAAGGGAAGGGAAGGGAAGGGAAGGGAAGGGAAGGGAAGGGAAGGGAAGGGAAGGGAAGGGAAGGGAAGGGAAGGGAAGGGAAGGGAAGGGAAGGGAAGGGAAGGGAAGGAAGGAAGGAATCCAAAGGAAGTAAGGAATGAATCCCAAGGATTCCCCACATTTTCCACTCCTGTTCCTATGTTTTGTGCAGGATTTTTGCCTTCCTATAAACACACACAAAATTAACACTGACATAAAAAATTCCTGCCAGGACGCTTTGGAGAATCCCAACTTGTCCCCGCCTACGGACAGCCAATATTCCTGCTCATTCCTGCCCCAAAATCCCAGTTAATCCAACACCAAACCGGTTTTCGGAGCTGTCGCATCATCAAAACTCCAAAAATTTAACTCCATCCTGAACCAGGGGCAGGAATTCCCTGCTCCAGGTTTATCCTTGGCTTCTCCTCAAATCCCACTAAAAAAATTCCTTTTCCAAAGGCCATCCATCAATCCTGGAACAGATAAACATCAATTCATCATTCCCACTTATCCAGGGCCACTTCTCTTAATAATTGCCTGGAGATCGGCGTTGCTAAAAATAGCAACTCTGGGATGGAAGGAAAACTCCAGGGAGCCTTCCCAGGCCCCATCAATCCTGGGAATCCGTGTCCCGGTTTCTCCGGTGATTTATTCCTTCCAGGCTGGGAATGAGGCCACTTTGGGCTGATCCTGGAGCTCTTCCTGTGATTTATGAGGAGATTCCAGCTTCTCTCCAAGGAAATTCCTGGTTCCAGGTGGATTCAGCAGCTGAAATTCCAAGCTTCCCTTTCCTCCTGCCCTGGGAAAAGGGGCAGGAAGAGGATCCCGGCTTCCTCCGGTGCAGGAACCGGGGTGTGCCCCACTGGCATGAGCCACTCCAGATCCCAGAAAAAAAACATGGAATTAGTTAAATTTCTCCCCAGGATCATGGATTCCTGTGGGAATGCCAAAGACTTGGGAGGCCGGAAAAGCCCTCCATTCCCAGTTTTTTTTTTCCGGGATCGTGACATGTCCCATGGTTTCACATTCCCAGGAACAACCAAAGATTTCAGAGCCTGGAAAACTCGTCCATGTCCTGGATTTCTGGGATGTGGCGGCACCTCCTGTGGCTTCGTATTCCCGGAAATGGCCTAGGATTCCACCAAGGATTTGTGGGATTGGGAGAGACCTCCATGCCCTGGATTTTTGGGATTGTGGCACTTCCTGTTGCCACAGTCACCCCAATCCGAGCGCTCCTGATCTTCACCGGGAGGAAATCCGGGATTTACTCCATTCCCATCTCCAGGTTTGGATCCAGGGATTTTACAGCAGGAAAGATAAAAATTCCAGGATCTCACCGCCGAGGGGAGGGAAGAGATTCTGCCTGAAATCCGTCAGAGCCGAAAGGAAAATTTTGGCACCCGATGGAGGGAGGAGATTCCAACAGGAACAGCTGGAGATGCCAGGAATTGCCGGGATTTCCCTTTCCTTCCTGTTTCCCACCCGAATTTCCCTCCCTCTGGAGGAAAAGGCGTTTCCAAACCGGCACCAATCCCAGGCCGTGCTGAAGGATCAGCTGGAAAAATCCTGGATTTCTCTGGACTTTTCCCAAATTCATTCCCTAAAGGTGAGCAGGACCCAACCGGCTGCAGGACTTGGAGTTGGAGAAGATCTCCCAGGATCCTGCTTTCCAACCCCCTGGAATGATTTCACCCCTCCGAAATTACAATTTCTGCTCCTTTTTAACAACGGGATGAGCTCCAAACTTCTCCCGACCCCCTCCACGCCCTCCAGTCCCAAAATTCCGTATTTTCCCTCTCGGAAAAATTATTTCCTGTTGGAAATGTGACTTTGAACGGGCTCCCGTATTAAAAAAGTTTCACTTCCGACCCCAAAATTCCGTCCTCTGATGGAGGAAAAAACTCCTGGCTGCGTTTTTTTTTTTTATTCCGGATAAAACCTCCGGGAGGACTGGAATTCAGCAACTCCAAGGAAAGAGCTGGAAAACCTGTGGATCTTGGAGAAATTGCAGGATTTTGTGCTTGGCACTCCAGGGATACAAACGGAATCCAGGTGGAATTCCCAGTTCAGAGTGACACCAAACAGGAATAGGGAAATGATTGGGAGACGGAATCACGGAATTCCAGAATCCAGGTGGAACTCCCAGTTCAGAGTGACACCAAACAGGAATAGGGAAATGATTGGGAGACGGAATCATGGAATTCCAGAATCCAGGTGGAATTCCCAGTTCAGAGTGACACCAAACAGGAATAGGGAAATGATTGGGAGACGGAATCACGGAATTCCAGAATCCAGGTGGAATTCCCAGTTCAGAGTGACACCAAACAGGAATAGGGAAACAACTGGGAGATGGAATCACGGAATTCCAGAATCCAGGTGGAATTCCCAGCTCAGACCGACACCAAACAGCAGCAGACATTGGGAAACCACTGGAAGTTGGAATCATGGAATTCTGGAGCGGTTCAGGTGGGAAGGGATCTTCAATCCCATCCCATCCTAATCCCAATCCCAACTCCTCCCCCAGGATGTTCCAAATTTTCCTTGGGCACTTCCAGGGATGGAGCAGCCACAGCTGCTCCAGGAACGAGAAGCAAACAGAATCCAGAAAAATCCAGAAAATTCTCTTGGAGCATCCGGCTCCTCCTGCACGTTGTCGCCTCTCTCCCCCTGAGCCTCATCAATGATCCATGAAAATCCCGGGATTTTGGAGCTGGAAGCACACAGGTAGCTGTTCAGCAGCTCGGATCCGAGCTGTGGATTTCTGCTTTTTTGGGATTGTTTTTTTGTTTTCCTTTTTTTTGGTGGGGCAACAGAAAATGAGGATTTTTTTCTTTTTTTCCAAAAAAAAACCCCCTCTGGATCAGACCTCTGCTGTTACATCCCTAAAATTCTTACGGCAACAAGAATTCCTCTCCCCGTCCTTCCTCTATAATTTAATTTATATTAAATTATTTAGTTTATAATATTTTAATTTATAATTTCTAAATTTATATTAAATTATTTCATTCCAGAGGGTGGAACAGCTCCCCAGGGAACGGCCATATTCCCAAAGCTCCCAGGTCCAGCAGGGATTCCTGGATCCCGGATATTCCACAGCTCCATCCACCTGGAAAAGCTTCCTGGAGTTGCCACAGTTCCCAGAATCCCATAAAATTCCAACCCAAACTTCTCCCTCTGATGTCCTCAATGCCAGGAAAAAATTGGAGAGGAGGAAAGGCTCCGGCTTTTTCTCCGAGCTCCTTTCTCCGGGATAATTCCGGATGCATCCTCCCTGACCCGAGGAGTGTTCCCAGCAGTGGGGTAATTTTGAGATTAAGATAAAAATATCCTAAAAAAAAAAAAAAAATCCCAAGGGATAAAGTAAAAAATACCTGAAATCACGGCGATTTTCCGTGCCCCGTGCTCCTCCTTGGCGATCCTTTCCGCCTCCTCCATCAGCAACATTCCAAATCCCTGGAATGGCAGAAATAACAGGGAAATTAAAATGAAAACAAAATTTTAAAAATGGAAAAACTAACTGAACAAAATAATTAAAATTAAAAAGAAAGGGGAGGGAAAAAAAAAAAAAAAAAAGGGAAGCTCTGTCAAAATGGAAGCCACGAGCAAGGTCAGAATCCGGTTCCAAAAGATCCGGATTTTTGGTGCAGGAATGACGCTGCAGTCAGGAATGTCGCAGGATTGAGATCAACAACGAATTCCTCGAGGAGTTTTTTCATCATCGTGGAATTATTCACCGGAGCTTCCGGTGTCCGGCTGGGTCTCCACGGCAGGAACGGGATGGGGTGAAATCCCCTGATGGGAAATCATCCTGGAATTTTAAACTGGAGAATTCCCAGTACCAGAGGGCAGGGAGAGGTGGGATAGGGGGAAGGAATTCCTGGCTGGGCTGGAATTCCCAGAGAAGCTGTGGCTGCTCCTGGATCCCTGGGAGTGTCCAAGGAAAGGCTGGAAAAATTTGGGATGGTGGGGTTGGAATGGGATGGGATTGAGGATCCATGGATCCCATCCCAAACCATTTTGGGATTTGGGGATCCAGGACATCCTGGATCCCAGAGGGATTTTTATGCAATGAGGGGGGTTTTTATGGAAAAAGGGGTTTTTTATGGAATTCAGGGATGGAAAAGGGAAGGGAGACCCTTCCTGGAGTCCTGAATTCTCAGGGAATTCCCAAAATTCCTTCCCAGAGAGGAGTCAGGATGGGAATGGATCCAATGCCGGCCTGGGAGGGAATTTCCTGGGAAAGGGGAAATGGGATTTGGGAAGGAATTCCCAGCAGGCCTGGAATTCCCAGAGAATCCCTGGGAATGTCCAAGGAAAGGCCGGAAAAATTTGGGATGGTGGGGTTGGAATGGGATGGGATTGAAGATCCACGGATCCCATCCCAAACCATTCCAGGATTCTGGGATCCAGGACACTCAGGATCCATCCCGAGGGATTTTTTAATGGAATTCGGGGATGGAAAAGGGAAGGGAGACCCTTCCTGGAGTCCTGAATTCCCAGTGAAGCCCCTGAATCCCAAAATTCCTTCCTGGAGAGGAGTCGGGATGGGGATGGATCCAATGTCAGGCTGGGAATGGAGGGAATTCCCTGGGAAAGGGAAGCTTGGGGTGGGATCTTGGGAAGGAATTCCTGGCTGGGAGGGTGGGGAGGGGCTGCAATTCCCAGAGAATCCCTGGATCCCTGGGAATGTCCAGGGGAAGAAATTTGGGTGCCGTAATTCCAGACTGGGACCTTAAATCCCATCCCATTCCAACCCCGACACATCCCACGATCCCAGGCTGCTCCAACCTCTCCTGGGATCCTGAGGCAGCCACGGATTCCTGGGAATTCTGATCCAGCAGGAACAACCCATCCCACAAAAGTCCCCTTGGAAAAAAACCAGGGCAGCACCAAATCCAACCTCCCCTTCCCGGGGGGGGTGGGAATTGCTGCAGGTTCCAGGACCGGAATTGCTCCCGCGAGCAGGAATTCATTCACAAAGGAAATCCAAAGGCAAATCAGCTCCGGAGGGTTGGGAATGAAGCAGTTCCGGGAGCATCCAGCAAGGAACTTTTTAAATTCTCAAGGAATTTTCTTAAACCTCAGGGCCCCTGCAGAGGCTGGAACGTCATCCCAAAGGAAAAAAAAAAAAACAAACAAAAAACCAAACAAACTAAAAAACACTCGGAAGCGACAGAATTCCAGCAAAAAAAAAAAAAAAAAAAAAAAAAAAGAGCTCAAATCCCAACTCAGAGCAGCTGGGCCAAACGAAACAAAATTCCAATTTTTTTTTTTTAAGCAGGGTGGGAAGAGATGGAACGGGGAGGCAAAACCCAGAGGGAAACTGGGGAATGTGTGGAATACCTGGTGCTGGAATTTGGAGGGATCACGGGTGCTGACGGGCACCACGCTGCCGTAGACGTGCAATTCCCGGACGATGGAGACGCCGCCCTTGAGCTCCGGCCGGAAAGATTCGGGAGAGCACTTCCGTAGGCGCAGGAGCCCCACCAGGATGTCCTGCTCGGGATCCTCGTAGGACAGGAACGTCTCCCAGCCCCCGTTGGCCACGTAATCCCGACGGATCAACTCCACCTGATCCGGGAGAGGGACGGATGAGGAGGGAGAAATGGAAAATCTGAGACCGAAGATGATTCCATGGATCCATAAATATGGCTCAGGGCAAAGAGGAAGAGTTTCCCTAAAACCAGTTTAATTCCAGACGGGAAATTTAGAATTGGCCGCGTAATCCTGACGGATCAACTCCACCTGATCCGGGAGAGGGACGGATGAGGAGGGAAAGGAGGGAAAAGGGAATCTCTGAGACCGAAGACGATTCCGTGGATTTGTTAACATTCGTCAGAGCAAGCAGGAAGAGCTTTCCCAAAGCCACTTCAATTCCAGACGGGAATTTGGAATTGGCCGCGTAATCCCGACGGATCAACTCCACCCGATCCGGGAGAGGGACGGATGAGGAGGGAGAAATGGAAAATCTGAGACCGAAGCTGATTCCATGGATCCATAAATATGGCTCAGAGCAAAGAGGAAGAGTTTCCCTAAAACCAGTTTAATTCCAGATGGGAATCCCAATCCCAGTGCTGGGATCTCTCTGGCACAGAACCATGGGATGGTTTGGGATGGGATCCCTGGATCCTCAATCCCATCCCAGGGACACCTTCTGCCATTCCAGGTTGCTCCAGCTTTTCCTTGGAAGCTCCCAGGGATTCTCTGGGAATTCCAGCCCAGCCGGGAATTCCTTCCCAAATCCCATTTTCCCCTTTCCCAGGGAATTCCCTCCATTCCCATCCCGGCATTGGATCCATCCCCATCCCGACTCCTCTCCTGGAAGGAATTTTTGGGAATTCCCTGGGAATTCCAGGAAGGGTCTCCCTTCCCTTTTCCATCCCCGAATTCCATAAAAAAAATCCCTCAGGATGGATCCTGAGTGTGCTGGTTCCCAGAATCCCGGAATGGTTCGGGATGGGATCTCTGGACCTTCAATCCCATCCCATTCCAACCCCAACACTTCCCACTATCCCAGACTGTTCCAAACCCCACCCAGGTCGCACCTGGACCCTTCAGGGACAATTCCCTGTCCCTAAACCCTCTCTGGAGTTCCCCTTTTTCCTGAGGTTCCCCTTTTCCCTGCGAAATTCCATTAAATCTGTGGCACTCCCTTGGAACTTTCAACCTGAGCTCCCAGCTCCTCGTTATCCCGACGGAACCCCTCACTTTTTCAGGAATCAGGACCAGGCCCCTCTCGGATCTGTCACTCCTGCCATCAATAATTTCATTTTTCCAGCCTTCCTAAAACCTCCCTCCGGAAAATCCGGCTCCGGGCGCCACCAAAAACGCCTCAAATCCGCTTCCAAAAAATTGGGAATTCGGTCACGAGACCCCCACCCACCCCAGGCGGAAAGGCAGAGGCGTTAATTAGCGGCGGTGATTAATTAAACTGAGCCCGTTGTTCGTTTACAAAGCCCCGACGAGAATCCATGGAAAACGCTCCCGTTTTCCCGGGATTTCTGCTCCCGCTGAGCCGAACAAAGGGAATTTTCCGCTCGGAGAAACTCGGGATGAGCTTTTTTCCCCTCCCCAAATTTACAATTTAAATCAGATCGGAGTTGCCTCCAACAGAAAGTCGGGAAGAGAATTCCCGGGAATCTGGGCAGCCTCGGTTCCTGCAGGAATCTGGGAAGAACGGGACGATATTTTTTGGGGATTTTTTTTTTTTTAGCGGATTTGCGTATTTCGCTCGTCACGGAGGAGAAAAGGAGAATAAAACTCCCTGGAATCTCTGATTGGAAAATAAAAAAAAAAAAAACCAACAAAACTTCCAGCTGCTGAACTCTGGGAATATTCTCCAAACTCCTGGAAGCTTGAGGAAATCAGTGGAATTCCAAAGCAGGAATAAAGAAGAATTTTAGGAATTTCAATTTGTGGTTGGGTTTTGGGAATTGGGATGGGGAGAGGAATTTGGAAATTGTCTCCCTGATCCAGGTTTTTTTTTTTTTTTTTTTTTTTTTCCCATCACCCAAGCGATTCCTGCCGGAATTAAATTTGTTGGGAGAAAAAAAAAAAAAAAAAAAAATTTTTTTTTTGTCCTTCCTGAACGTCAGCAAAGGAAAAGGAGGAGGAACTAAAAAATGTGGAAATCTATCCAAATTAAAAAAAAAAAAAGCTCGAAATTTCCCATTTTTATTCCCAAAGGACACGGGGGTTTATGGGATTTCCCAAATCCGGGTTTTAACAGGGATGGAGGATATTTTATGGGAATGCAAACACCCCAAACCCACAGCGGCGGTCGGTTTATTGAACATCCATCCATCCGTCCATGAATTTCCTTTAGGAAAAAAGATCCAGGGAATTAAAAAAAAAAAAAAAAAAAAAAAAACCAAAAAAAACAAGGAATTTTTTTTTTTTCCAGGGAATATTTTTAAAAATAAAAAAGGGAATTTTTACCTGGTACGGCCTCACTTTGTGGTGGATTTCCTGAATTCCGACCTCTCTCGTCCTCACGTCGCGGCACTGGGGGTGGAAAAAAATGCGGAATGCGGGTGAAAATCCCAGGAAATTCTGGAAAATTCCAGAAAACTCCCGGGTTCTAAACCCCACGGGAAGAGCTTGCAGGGATGAAATTCCGATGGGAAAATTCCATTGGAATGGTGAAGGGAAAAAACCGGGGAAAATCAATCCCTGAGGGAAAAAATTCCCGAGCCGCAGGGCTTGGAGGGAAAGGAAATTTCCAGAAAAAAATAAAAAAAAAACCCTTTGGCATTGGAAAGGTGGAAGGAACATTGGGAAGATGGGAATTCTTGAATAAAAAAATGTTTGGAATTTCTTTTTCTTCTTGATTTTCAAGGGAAACTACTCCAGAAATCCCAAATATCCCGTTCCAGGAACATCTCCCACCATCCCAGGGAGTTCCAAAATTTCCTTGGATGCTTCCAGGGATTTTCTGGGAATTCCTTCCCAAATCCCATTTTCCCCTTTCCCAGGGAATTCCCTCCCAGCCTGGAATTGGATCAGTCCCCATCCTGACTCCTCTGCGGGAAGGAATTTTGGGAATTCCCTGGGAATTCCAGGAAGGGTCTCCCTTCCCTTTTCTATCCCCGAATTCCCAAAATTCCATAAAAAATCCCTTGGGATGGATCCCGAGTGTCCTGGATCCCAAAATCCCAAAATGGTTTGGGATGGGATCCGTGGATCTTCCATCCCATCCCAACCCCGCCATCCCAAATTTTTCCAGCCTTTCCTTGGACATTCCCAGGGATTCTCTGGGAATTCCTTCCCAAATCCCATTTCCCCCTTTCCCAGGGAATTCCCTGCAACTCCTCTCCAGGAAGGAATTTTGGGAATTCCCTGGGAATTCGGGACTCCAGGAAGGGTCTCCCTTCCCTTTTCCATCCTGGAATTCCATAAAAAATCCCTCGGGATGGATCCCGAGTTTCCCGGATCTCCCAGAATCCTGGAATTCTTTGGATGGGATTTGGGAGTTTCTCTCCAATTTTTCCCTCAGGCAAATGTGTGGGAAAGAGAAAAGCAGGAAAAAATTTTAAAGGAATTTTTTTTTTTTTTCCTTCCTCTTATTTCAGTGCTCCGATTCTGCTGAAAATACGGGGAAAAAAAACAGGGAAAAGAAAAAAGGGGGAAAAAAAAAAAAAAAGGGATTTCACCACCCAATTTCCCAGGAGAGGGGTGGAAGAACAAAACCGGAATTCACCCCAAACAAAAACAGTTTTTTACTCATTAATTTGTTTTTTTAAAAGATATTTTAAAATTCTAAAATATATTTTTTTTAAATATATAGATATTTTAAAATATATTTTAAAAATATTTTATAATTAGTTTAACAAATAATTTTTAAATTATCAAATTAGTAAAATATTAATTAATTAATTAATATTATTAAAATATTAAAAATTATTTTTTAAGCCAAATCTGATTATTTGGGAGTTTTTAAAAAGCCTTCAAAGCCAAATCTGGCATTTTTTATTGATTTATTTTTTTTTTGGAATTTTTATTTTTTTCTGTTTGATTTTTTTTTTGTTTGATGTTTTTTCCTTTGTTTATTTGTTCGTTGTTTTTTTTTTCCTGGGTTTTATTTTGGTTTTTTTTTCCCCCCCCAGATTAATCCGGTTCTTTTGGGTTTTTTTTTTTTTTAAAACCTTTTTAAGCCAAATCTGGGTTTTTTTGGGAGGATTTTTAAAATCCTTTTAAGGCAAATCTGGTTCTTTTTTTTTTTTTTTTATTTATTTTAGGCATTAAGATAAATCTGATTTATTTATTTTTTTTTTAAAGCCTTTAAAGCCAAATCTGGTTCTTTTTAGATTTTTTAAAAGCCTTAATCCATATCTGGGGATTTTTTTTTTTTGTTTATTTTGTTTTTTTAAAAAGCCTTTTAAACCAAATCTCAGGAGTTTTTATTTTTGTTTTTCTTTTTTTTTAAGCCTTTTAAGCCAAATCTGGGGTTTTTTTTTTGTTTTTTTTTTAAGCCTTTTAAGCCAAATCTTTTTTTTTTTTTTCTTTTTTTTAAGCTTTTTAAGCCAAATCTAGGGTTGGTTTTTTTTGGGTTTTTTTTTAAGCCTTTTAAGCCAAATCTGGGGGTTTTTTTTGGTTTTTTTTAAGCCTTTTAAGCCAAATCTGGGGGGTTTTTTTTGGTTTTTTTTTAAGCCTTTTAAGCCAAATCTTTTTTTTTTTTTCTTTTTTTTAAGCTTTTTAAGCCAAATCTAGGGTTGGTTTTTTTTGGTTTTTTTTAAGCCTTTTAAACCAAATCTGGGGTGGTTTTTGTTTTTTTTTTTTTTTTCTTTTTTTGAGCCTCTTAAGCCAAATCTGGGGTTTTTTTTGTTTTTTTTTTTTTTTAGCCTTTAAAGCCAAATCTGGGGTAGTTTTTTTTGGGGTTTTTTTAAGCCTTTGAAGCCAAATCTGGGGTTTTTTGTTTTGTTTTTTTTTAAGCTTTTTAAGCCAAATCTAGGGTTGGTTTTTTTTAGTTTTTTTTAAGCCTTTTAAACCAAATCTGGGGGGGGTTTTGTTTTTTTTTTTTGTTTTTTTTTTAAGCCTTTTAAGCCAAATCTGGGGTTTTTTTTTTTTCTTTTTTTTAAGCCTTTAAAGCCAAATCTGGGGTGGTTTTTTTTTTTTTTTTTTTTTTTTTTCTTTTTTTAAGCCTCTTAAGCCAAATCTGGGGTTTTTTTTGTTTTTTTTTTTTTTTTTTTTTGCCTTTAAAGCCAAATCTGGGGTAGTTTTTTTGGGGGTTTTTTTTAAGCCTTTTAAACCAAATCTGGGGTGGTTTTTTTTGTTTTTTTTTTACCCTTTAAAGCCAAATCTGGGGTAGTTTTTTTTTTGGGGTTTTTTTAAGCCTTTGAAGCCAAATCTGGTTTTTTTTGTTTTGTTTTTTTTTAAGCTTTTTAAGCCAAATCTAGGGTTGGTTTTTTTTGGTTTTTTTTTTAAGCCTTTTAAACCAAATCTGGGGGGGGTTTGTTTTTTTTTTTCTTTTTTAAAGCCTTTTAAGCCAAATCCGGATTATTTTTTTTTTTAAGCCTTTAAAGCCAAATCTGGGTTTTTTTTTTTTCTTCTTTTTTTTTAAGCCTTTTAAGCCAAATCTGTTTTTTTTCTTTTTTTTAAGCCTTTGAAGCCAAATCTGGGGTGTTTTGTTTTTTTTTTCTTTTTTTAAGCCTTTAAAGCCAAATCTGGGGTGGTTTTTTTTTTTTTTTTTTTTTTAGCCTTTAAAGCCAAATCTGGGGGGGTTTTTTTGTTGTTTTTTAAAAAAGCCTTTTAAGCCAAATTTGGTTCTTTTTGGGTGATTTTTTTTTTTTGTTTTTTTTAAGCCTTAAACCAAATCTAGCAATTCTGAGTTTGTTGTTTTTTTTTTTTTTTTTTTTTAAAAAAACCCCTTTTAATCCAAATCCGGGAGTTTTGGGGTTTTTTTTTTTTTTTTTTTAAGCCAAATCTGGTTCTTGTTGTGCCCCCATCTCCCGACGTGGGAGGAGCCATCGGCTCTCCCTCAACACAAACGACGAGGATCCCTCACTATTTATTATTTTTAAAAATCATTATTCAGTGTTTTCTTCTGCTTTATCGACAATAAATATGCATGCGGCATTATTTAAATGGTTTTTTTATTGTTTTTAAATCTATAATTTAATTATATTTTTACCTATCATCATTATTATTCATTGTTTTATTATTTCATTATTAATTATGATTCCTTATTTAATTCATTATTCGTAATGCTAATTTAAATTTATTGTTCAAATAATTTATTATTTTTTTAAACTTTATTATTTATTGATTTATTATTATTTTTTTATTATTATTATTTTTTTTTTTTTCCACTTAACCTGTGTCCCCAAATCCTTCATCCTGGCCAGGGCGAGCTCCCTCAGGTTCCCGTGTTCCACCCCGGAGCTCACCAGAGGCATCGGGATATCCCTGGGAGGAAAAAAAAAGTAAAAAAAAAAGGAGGAAAATCCCATTTTTTAAACAGCTGGATTACCAGAGAATTCACACACACACCCAAAAAAAAAACAACAATCATTAGGCCAAAATCCCGAATTCCCAAATTCCCTGAATTCCCAAATTCGCTGAATTCCCAAACGAAGCAGAATTCCCAAACTCAGCTGAATTCCCAAACTCAGAATTCCCAATTTCGCTGAATTCCCAAATTCAGCTGAACTCCCAAACACAGCAGAATTCCCAGATTCCCTGAATTCCCAAATTTGCCAAATTCCCAAATTCCCTGAATTCCCAAACTCAGCAGAATTCCCAAATTCACTGAATTCCCAAATTTGCCAAATTCCCAAATTCCCTGAATTCCCAAACTCAGCTGAATTCCCAAACTCAGAATTCCCAAATTCACTGAATTCCCAAACTCGGCAGAATTCCCAAATTCCCAGAATTCCCAAATTCCCTGAATTCCCAAATTCGCTGAATTCCCAAACAAAGCAGAATTCCCAAACTCAGCTGAATTCCCAAACTCAGAATTCCCAAACTCAGCAGAATTCCCAAATTCGCTGAATTCCCAAATTCAGCTGAACTCCCAAACACAGCAGAATTCCCAGATTCCCTGAATTCCCAAATTCACTGAATTCCCAAACTCATCAGAATTCCCCAACTCAGATGAATTCCCAAATTTCCTGAATTCCCAAACTCAGCAGAATTCCCGATTTCACTGAATTCCCAAATTCCCTGAATTCCCAAATCTGCTGAATTCCCAAATTGAGCTGAATTCCCAAACTCAGAATTCCCAAATTCACTGAATTCCCAAACTCAGCAGAATTCCCAATTTCGCTGAATACCCAAATGAAGCAGAATTCCCAAATTTGCTGAATTCTCAAATTCAGCTGAACTCCCAAACACAGCAGAATTCCCAGATTCCCCGAATTCCCAAATTTGCTGAATTCCCGAATTCCCAAACTCAGCAGAATTCCCAATTTCCCTGAATTCCCAAACTCAGCAGAATTCCCAAATTGATCTGAATTCCCAAACTCAGAATTCCCAGATTCCCTGAATTCCCAAACTCAGCTGAATTCCCAAATTTGCTGAATTCCCATTTTCCCTGAATTCCCCAACTCAGATGAATTCCCAAATTCCCTGAATTCCCAAACTCCGCGGAATTCCCCAACTCAGCAGAATTCCTTTGGTTTCAAGGCTTTGGTTGAATTAGAAACAAAAGACAATGAAAAAAAAAACGAAGGGAAAAGCAGCAGGGAAAAAAAAGAAAAAAATGAAAAGGAGAAATCACAGATTTCATTTGGGCGAAAAATCCTGAATGGAAATCTTTATAGCAGCCCTAAAAAAAAAAAAAAAAAAAAAAATTTTTCTTTTCCTCAGTTCTTCACTTGGGAATCTGGAGGGGGGAAAAAAAAAAAAAAAAGAGGGAAAAAAAAAAAAAAGGGATCATCCAGATGTTCTTCAGCATCTGCTGCTGGAGAGCAGAAATTGGGATTTTTTTTTGGGGGGGAAAAAAAATCCATCAGGACCGCAAGTTTTTCATCGTGGGATTTTGATGTTTCGCTTCAAAATTGGGAAAAGTTCTGAGCAGCAAAATCCTGCTGGGAATTCCATGGCAATTTGGGGGACAGGAAATTCAGTTCTGCACCAACCACGCTGGTCCCAAACTTTTATTTTATTTTATTTTATTTTATTTTATTTTATTTTTTAAATTTTTTTTTAATTAGGGTGATTTTTCCTCCTTTTCCTCAGCTGAATATCCCAAAATCCCACCCTGAGCTCAGGATGCTCAGGGAATGGGGGGCTGTAATTAATTAATTAATGGATTAATTAATCAATCTTTGCTGGATTTCCATCCTCCTCTAGCTCTGTGGAATTAATTCCTGGATTCATCCAGGTCCTGGTGGATTTTTATTCCCATCCATGAACAACAATTCCTGGGTTTCGCAGGAGCCGGAACGCATTTTTTTTTTGTTTATTTTTTTTTTGTTGTTGTTGTTGGTTTTTTTTTAATATTTCTTTAAAATATCTTTATTTAAAATAGCTGGAGCTACTTTTTTTAATTAAAAAAAAAAAATAAAGGAATTAAAGGGTCCTTAACCTGATCCACTGGGAAAAGGAAAAAAAAAAAAAAGAAAAAAAAAAACCCAAAAAAAAAAAAAAGGGATTTTTATTTTACTTTGCAGAACAAAAATAAAAGGTTGGAAAGGACCTTAAATCCCACCCCAATCCTGACACCTTCCACCATCCCAAGCCCCATCCTGGGACGATTCCAGGGGTGGAATTGACAATTCCCAGGCAGGAATTCTTTCCCGAAATTCTTTGGGAATTCTTTCCCCAAAATAAAAAAAAAAAAAAAAAAAAAAAATTCTTTCCCCACCCATTCCCTGCCCTGTGTGGGAAACCATTCCCTGTGCCCTGCACCTCCTTGGGAAAAAAAGAATAAAATGATTTTTTTTTAAATTATTTTTAAATTTCTATAAATCCACAGGATCTGGGGATAATTCCTGCCCAGAACTCCAAGGAAAATTCCTTAACCAGAGCCTTTATCCAGGGATTTCTCTGAGTAAATAAAGAGCCTGCAGAGGGAACAGAATTCCCTCCTAAGAGCTGCAATTTTGGGGAAAAAAAAAAAAAAAAAATCGAGCCCTTCACGTGGTGACAGGAGGACTCTCGGCTCCACGGGGATAATCCAGGGAATAACAATTATGGAACAGCTCCAAAAATGCCAGGCTGGGTGGATTTTGGATTTTCCCTCCAGGAACACGGACAAAATAATCCTGTTTTTTTTAATCTAAATCCAGGGAATCGCAACCAAAATCCCACAAATAAAAGGTGGGATTACAACCCAGAGCTGCTGGGGAGTCGAGGAAATTAAAATAGGGATGGGGAAAAAAAAAAAAAGATTTTGAAGGGAGGGGAAAAAAAAAAATTAAAAAAAAGCAAGGAATGGGTTTTCCGTGTCCACTTTGGAGCGTCCAGAGCGACCCCGGAGCCACCGGACAACGCCGGAGATTTGGGGACTCGTCAAAATGCTGATGAAATTCAAGATAGAGGGGATTAAATAACGAGCTTATTAAAGTTAACCAGGAAATTTGCCAGCTGCTCCAGCCAGGATTGTTGAATCTCCTATTTCCCCAAAATTTGCGTTCCTGGGGTTTCTTGTGGAGCAGCCGATTGGAACTCCCAAGGAAATTCTGGATCTGGCTCTCGGCTCTGCCTCATTCCGAAGGGGGAAAGAAAAAATTTATTTCCTCATTTTTTTTTTCCACCTCCTCAATATCAGAGTGAGAGGAAAATCCATAAAAACCACCGAAATCCAAGGGAAAACAAAACCCTGGAGGGTGAGTGATGCTGCTCCTGTCGTTTTCTGCGGTGCCGTGGGGATGATGGAGATCCCAAATATTCGGGATAAACGCAGGAATAAGGATCAGCCCGAGAGACGCCTTCTCCTCCGAGCACTCGTGAGCAGCAGCTCATTTTTTAAAAAAACTAAAGAATAATTTCACAGAATCACGGAATTATTAATGGTGGAAATGACCTTTGGATCGTCAGCAACGGGGAATTAAGTCACGGCCTCAAGGGCCACATCCACAGGATTTTAAACAACTCCAGGGATGGTGATTCCAACTTTTCCACGCCGTTTTCACCGGATTTCCTAGAGCAGGAGGATTTTTTTTTTAATGGTGTTTTACCAGTGGTGCCTCTCCCAGTGAATAAATGGATTATTTTGGGGTTGGGATGGACACAAACAAAGAGTGTTCCCGGATTTTCCTCAAAATCCCGTCCCACGGAACAAGGATCACAAGGAGTGGGTCTCGGAGTTTGGGATCATGGAATCCTGGAATGGTTTGGGTGGGAAGGACCTTAAATCCCATCCCACCATCCCAGGGTGCTCCAAACCCTTCCCTGGACAATTCCAGGGATGGACCAGCTTCAGTTTCCCTGGAGCAGGGGAAGCCATGAGAGAGAGAAATTTAAGGAAAGAACGTAAATGAAAATTTTACGTTTAGTGATGTCATTATCTATTATGGAAATCATCCCATTAATTATCCACCATGGGATCCATCCCGTTAATTATCCACTATAGGATCCACCCCATTAATTATACACCATGGGATCCGACCCGTTAATTATCCACTATAGGATCCACCCCATTAATTATCCACCATGGGATCCATCCCGTTAATTACCCGTCACGGGATCCATCCCGTTAATTATCCACCATGGGATCCATCCCGTTAATTATCCGTCACAGGATCCATCCCGTTAATTACCCGTCACGGGATCCATCCCGTTAATTATACACCATGGGATCCATCCCATTAATTATCCACCATGGGATCCATCCCGTTAATTATACACCATGGGATCCAACCAGTTAATTATCCATCACAGGATCCATCCCGTTAATTACCCGTCACGGGATCCATCCCGTTAATTATCCCTCATGGGATCCATCCCATTAATTATCTACCATGGGATCCATCCCATTATCCATCACAGGATCTACCCAATTAATTACCCATCACAGGATCCATCCCATTAATTATCTATCATGGAATCCACCATGGGATCAATCTCATTAATTATCCATCACAGGATCTACCCAATTAATTATCCATCACAGGATCAATTCCATTAATTATCCACCATGGGATCCATACAATTAATTGCCCACCATGGGATCCATACAATTAATTATCCATCATAAGATCCACCCATTATCCATCACAGGATCCATCATGGGATCCAGCCCATTAATTACCCATCATGGGACTCATCCCATTAATTATCCATCTTGGAATCCATAATGAAATCCATCATGGAATCCATCTCATTAATCATCCATAATGGAATCCATAATGGGATACATCCACTTAATTATCCATCATGGAATCCATAATGGGATCCATTCCATTATTCATCCATAATGGAATTAATCCCATTAATTATCCATCATGAAATCCATCATCATGGAATCCATCATGGAATCCATCCCATTAATTATCCATCATGAAATCCATCATCATGGAATCCATCATGGAATCCATCCCATTAATTATCCATCATGAAATCCATCTCATTAATTATCCATCATGGAATCCATCATGGAATCCATCCCATTAATTACCCATCACGGAATCCATCATGGGATCCATCATGGGATCCATCCCATTAATTACCCATCACGGAATCCATCACGGAATCCATCATGGGATCCATCCCATTAATTACCCATCACGGAATCCATCATGGGATCCATCATGGGATCCATCCCATTAATTACCCATCACGGAATCCATAATGGGATCCATCATGGGATCCATCCCATTAATTACCCATCACGGAATCCATCACGGAATCCATCATGGGATCCATCCCATTAATTACCCATCACGGAATCCATCATGGAATCCATCATGGGCTCCATCCCATTAATTACCCATCACGGAATCCATCATGGGATCCATCATGGGATCCATCCCATTAATTACCCATCACGGAATCCGTCATGGAATCCATCATGGGATCCATCCCATTAATTACCCATCACGGAATCCATCATGGGATCCATCATGGGATCCATCCCATTAATTACCCATCACGGAATCCATCATGGGATCCATCATGGAATCCATCCCATTAATTACCCATCACGGAATCCATCATGGAATCCATCATGGGATCCATCCCATTAATTACCCATCACGGAATCCATAATGGGATCCATCATGGGATCCATCCCATTAATTACCCATCACGGAATCCATCATGGAATCCATCATGGGATCCATCCCATTAATTACCCATCACGGAATCCATAATGGGATCCATCATGGGATCCATCCCATTAATTACCCATCACGGAATCCATAATGGGATCCATCATGGGATCCATCCCATTAATTACCCCTCATGGAATTCATCATGGGATCCATCCCACTAATTATCCATCATGGAACCATTAATTATCCACCATGGGATCCATCCCATTAATTATCCATCACGGGATCCACCCCATTAATTATCCCTCAGGATCATCCCAGCCCTGGACGCTGCCCCCGGCCGGCGGCGGAAGCGCCGCCTCCGGAAATTTCCGGGCATTTCCCACCATCCCAGCTCCTCACCCCACCTGAACAGAGAGGAAGCAGCTTTCAGATCTTGGCTTAATTAATGGTTAAAGCTGGCAGATAACGAAGGCTGAGTCAGACCGGGCTGTAATTAAAGAATTAAAGCCGGAATCCCTCCCAGGGCGGTGAGGAGAACATTCCAGGTGGGAATTACCTCTGGACGCGGTAGACTCGTGTCCACGGTGGCACCAGGGCCAGGATCCTGGCCACCAGATCCACCAGGGTGCTGGGGGGGTAACTCCGGTATCTCCCGGTTTTCCAGAGCTCGTAGAGCCCTGTGCCGCGGATCACCAGCGTGGGATAGAGCTTCATCCCGTCGGGACGGAACGCGGGGTTCTCAAAAAACTCCTGAAAAGATAAAAAAAAAAAAAAGGGGGGAAATAAAAGAGTCAAATCAAAAAGAGGCAAAAAAAAAAAAAAAGGGGGTAAAAAAAAAGAACGGGCAAAGCAAACGTTTCCTGGGGTTGGGAGCCTGAAGTCATTTCTAGGGGGGTGTTTGCGGTTGTAAATATGAGAATTCCTGAGAATTCCTGGCTCAGGGTGAGTTGGGAGTGTTTATGGGTTTATGGTGCTTTTTGGAAATGAGAAGTTTGTTCTAGACGCGAAGAGGAGGGGGGAAAAAAAAAAATCTGCCAACACCAGAAGGAGTCAAATCCGCGCTTTCCTGGGATTTTTCAGTGTGGATCCAATGGATATTGCACCATTTATTGTCCCAGGCTCCGCTCGGAACTGGAACAATCAGCATGAGTGTGCCGAGCTTCCATCTCGGAGCGCGTTCCGAGATTAATCAGCGTGTCTGGGAATAACACCAGGGGGAAAAAACCCCCAGATTTATTGTGTTTTTTTCTGTGTTATTCTCCACTCTGAGCGAGCCCAGAGAACGGGAGGACAACACGCGGAGCACCCAGGCTGGGTTTTTCCCGGATTAAATTTCAGGAAATAAAGAAATAAAACAGAAAATAACATTAAAAAATAAATAAAACCAGGAGTCAGGCAAGGCACCCTGAACCAAGCTAGGATTAAATTAAAGAGACGGCACGGCCTCGTTAAACCAGATCCAATCCTGGGCTGGATCCCGGATTTATTCCTGGATTGCCCACTTGATATGCACGGCCTGATCCCTCTCCAGCGGGGTATTCCCACGGGAATTCCCAGCTGGATAAGGTGAGGTCATGGCTGCTGTGGCCCCACCAGGGGAGGAGCCGGGGCTTTGCTGGAGTGCTCCACACACACTGTTGTGGAATCGTGGAATCACAGAATCGTGGAATCATGGAACCATGGAATCAATGAATCGTGGAATCATGGAATTAATGGATTGTGGGATTAATAATGGAATCGCGGAATCATGGAATCGCGGAATCATGGAAACAATGAATCGTTGAATCATGGAATTAATGGATTGTGGAATTAATGGATCATGGAATCGCGGAATTAATGAATTGTGGAACTGATGAAATCATGGAATCGTAGAATCATGGAATCACGAAATCAATGAATCGTGGAATAAATGGATTATGGAATTAATGAATCATGGAAGAATGGAATCATGAAATCAATGAATCATGGAATCATGAAATCAATGAATCGTGGAATCACAGAATCAGGGAATTCTGGAATCATGGAATGGTTTGGGTGGGATTCATGGACCTTCAATCCCATCCCATGATACCAGGGTGCTCCAACCTTCCCTTGGACACTCCCAGGGATCCAGGGATCCTCTGGGAATTCCTTCCCAAGATCCCACCTCAAGCTCCCATTTCCCAGTGGGAAGCCACTCCCTGGCTCCTGCTCTTCCGTCCCTGTTCCCAAATTCCAGCTCTCCAGGTGCCCCTTTAGCCTCAGGAAGGGGCTCCAAGGTCTCCCTGGATCCTTCCTCTCTCCAGCGGAACATTCCCAGCTCTCCCAGCAGCCGGACTGACTCCCTGTGCTTCCCAACGCCAAATTCTCCAGGATAAAACCCCCAGGATGGATCAGGCACAGCAGATCCAGTACCAGGATGGGAGAAAGATTGGGGATCACCATAACCCAGGTTTTTTCCTGGCTGATTCCCTGCCTAAACCAGGGCTGGATCCAGCCTGGAGCATCCACGCTCCCGTGCAGCTCCAGGGAAACAGAGGTGGAAAATGGGAGCGGTTTTCCAGGCAGCTCCGAGAGATTCTGGAGTCAGACTGGGAGATAAAACAAGGTCTGGAGCGAGGATAAAGTTGTGGAATCAGAGCGGGAAGGGATCTCAAAGCTCGTCTCATTCCAACCCCAACACTTCCCATGATCCCAGGCTGCTCCAAGCCCCGTCCAGCCTGGCCGTGGACATTCCCAGGGATCCCGGGGCAGCTCCAAGGCTCCCGTTGGATTTATGGAACAACTGAATTTCTTCTGAGCGAGCCCCTCACGCTCCAGACGCAAAAAAAAATAGAGAGAGGAAAACCCAACTCCCTGCACTCCTTTGGGAAGAGGGGCTGTGACCCACAGGGCCAGGAAAAACGAACCCGGCTGTCCTCAGGAAACCCAGAACGGGCAGAATCCCACCTTTTGTGGGCGGTTAATGGAAAACGCGGAGAAGGAAGGAGGAGATGCCTGCGGGGCTGAGTGGTTCGGGTGAGGATGGGATGAATAAACCACTCCAGGCAGGAGAAAAACGCTCCCAGGCAGGCGAGGCCTGGGTTAAGCATCCCCGTGATCCCGAACAAACGCAGGAGAAGGAATGATTCACCAACATTCCCGGTTTTTTTTTTTCCGTGCCAGTAAAGCCAAGGACACCGGCGGAGGTTGCTCATCCCACCCCGAATTCCGTCCCTCTTGCACCCCTGACGTCAGCTGAGAATTCTGCTCCCCGCTGGCCTTTAATAATAAATATAATAATAAATACAACAATAATATAAAAAACCCACAGATCTCCGCTGTTAATTCCTCAAGCTCTTCCTCAAAAAACACTCCCGAGCTGATTCCCAGAGTAATTAATCCCGAACGAGATAAAGGAGCGGCGCCGCCGCTCTTCCCCAGCCCCTTTTTCCCAACAATCCCTGTAAATCCCAATATTTAAAGGCTTAACCTCTTTCCGCCCCGCTCACAAGCAGCTTTTGATTAAGTTTCCTCCCGAAACAAAGGAATTAGAAAATGCCAACACGTGCCAAGCTTTAGGAGGAATTGTTGCCTTTTCTTGTGTGGGTTTTTTTTTGTTTGTTTGTTTGTTTTTTTTTTTTAAATTAGACACCTTAAAAGGTGTCTGGGGCTGATAAAAACTCTCCCGAATCATTTCCTGCCAAGACAAATTGAATCCCAAAAAATATTTGTTCCGGAGGCCACCATCCATATAGCAGCTCCGGAGGTTTTCCGTCAGCTCCGGGCTGAGTGAGGGCTAATCCGCACGGAGAGGTTAAAGATGACCCAGAGAAGGCAGATCCCAAATTTCTGAGTCCTTGGAGGATGCAGAATATTCCAAATGGAAGCACGACCCCAACTTCAAAGCTGCTAAACCAATCCTCCTTGAAGTTTTCTCTCCCGTCCAGGCATTTAACGGGTTTTGGATAATTAAGATGGACGCTGAAGGAAAATTTAAATTTGGGGGTGCAGCCAATGGCAAGGTACGAGAGATCGTTGCAGCGATTTAATGAAGTGAAATTTAAAAAAAAAGTAATAAATAAATAATTTGAATTTTTACTTTAATAAAGTAAAAATTTAAATTTGAGTTAAAAAAAAAAAACAAAACAAAACAAAAAAGGGTCAGCTCAGATCAACCAAAACTCAAACCTGGAGATTCACACGGACTCCTCCATACCTTAAAATCACTTTTCCCATAACATCCCTCAATCCGTGGGATATTACAGAAAACCTGAGGATTTTTTTCACAGTAAATATCAACCGTGGGATTTTATTATTATTTTTTTTTCCAACTCCCACCTAAAGCTTTCAGTGACATTCCAAATGTCGTCCAGGAAAACTGGGACTACCGGAAACCAAAAGCCAACCTCTGTTAGATCAGAATATAATCCCAGGATCGTGGAATGATTTGAATTTGGGAATGATCCTCTCATTCCAAGGAGGTAACAGGAGATGGAATCGGGAGGTGACACCCTGAATTTCAGTATTTCCCCATTCCTGTGCTCTTGCAAAAACCTTTTAACGCCAAAAAAAAAACAAAAAAAAAACAAAAAAAAAAACCCCAAACCCTGAGTGACCCACGGGAAATGCTCCGAGGATTTGGGATCCCCAAATTCAGCACCATCCAATATTCCAAGGAGGTTCTAATGGGATTTTCCTCACCACGCACGAACGAGAAACCCGCCCCAAAAACCACCCTGAGAAAGCTGCAGCTCCCCAGAAGGAGAAAAACCGAGGTGACTTGGGAGGATTCCGCTCGAACCTTTCCCAGCCCCCAAAATTCAGTGACCACCTTTAACCTCCTCGCTCTCCAGGTGTTCCCAGCTGCTGGAGACAGACGGATACCGGTTAGGGGGTGGGGGATAAAACCAGCAATTTCTGAAAGCAAATTTACCGAAACGCCGAGATTTGTTCAGAGGAAAGGTCACCAAAACCCCATTTTCGAACGACAGCGGGCGGGAGGGACCGTGCCCCTCAAACCTCACCCGCGAATCGCCTCCTTCAGCTGCGGCGAAAGGAGCCGATTAAATTCAAAGCGTGAATTAAGGACGAGCGTTATCTGAGCTCTCCACGCTCCATCCCTTATCTCCATCAGCTGGAATTATTTATAGCTCCTGCAAGCTCCTGCCTTGAGTGACACTTGCGGCTCGGCGGGGAACGAACAATCACTTAGCGCTTTAATTACGTTGCATTAACAGCGGCTCCTGCCTCCCAAAACCCACGGATCCATTTTTTTTTTTTTTTAAATTTTTTTTTTTTTTTTTTTTTCTCATCTTCCCTGCCCATATTTGCATTTCTCCCCCTTTCCTCTCTCTATCCCTCGTCAATGCCGGGCTAATTAAAAAAATCCCCTAACGATAGGACGCGCAGACAACGGCCCAGTGACCGAGGAACTGAGGGTTCCGGAGCGCCCTTGCCGTGACTTTGGAACTCCCGTGGCAGGCTGGAAATGGGATTTTTAAAGTCACTCAGCACCAGGATTTTTCAAGGATGTCACCTCAGGCTCGGTGCGATTCCGCAGAATTTATCAGGCAGGTTTAGGTGAAGGTGGGAAGTTGATTTTGTAATGTTTTATATTTATTTTCCCATCCTCAAAGTGGGAAGATTCCTGTCCATTCCAACGTTTCTGCCAATATTCCCTCAAGAAGTGGGATACAAGATGGGGGAAAAGCCTCAAGGCACACAGGGGGAGGGTTCAGGTTGGAAATCAGGAATAGTTCCTGCTTGGAAAGAGTTTTCCAGCCTGGGGCAGTGGTGGAGGCCCGATCCATGCAGGGATTTAAATCCATGGGGATTTGGAGTTCCCATCCATGGAGGGATTGAGATCCATGGGATTTGGAGGTTCATGGATCCATGGTGGAACCCCAAAAACTGGAAGGATTTAAATCCATGGGGATTTGGGGTCCCCATCCATGGAGGGATTTAAATCTGTGGCGATTTGGAGTTTTCATCCCTGGAGAGATTTAAATCCAAGGGGATTTGGGGTCCCCATCCATGGAGGGATTTAAATCTGTGGGGATTTGGAGTTTTCATCCCTGGAGAGATTTAAATCCAAGGGGATTTGGGGTCCCCATCCATGGAGAAATTTAAATCCAAGGGAATTTGGGGTCCCCATTCCTGGAGAGATTTAAATCCAAGGGGATTTGGGGTCCCCATCCATGGAGAAATTTAAATCCGTGGCGATTTGGAGTTTTCATCCCTGGAGAGATTTAAATCCGTGGGATTTGGGAGTTCATGGATCCATGGTGGAACACCAAAAACTGGAGGCATTTAAATCCAAGAGGATTTGGGGTCTCCATCCCTGGAGGGATTTAAATCCATGGGGATTTGGGGTCCCCATTCCTGGAGAGATTTAAATCCAAGAGGATTTGGGGTCCCCATTCCTGGAGAGATTTAAATCCGTGGCGATTTGGAGTTTTCATCCCTGGAGAGATTTAAATCCATGGGGATTTGGGGTCCCCATTCCTGGAGGGATTTAAACCCAAGGGGATTTGGGGGTCACGGATCCGTGGTGGAATCCCCACGGATCCCAATACTCCGTTTTAAATCTCTTTTTTCTTATTATTTTTAATTAGGGTTGTGGTTTTTAATTTTTACGGACGGTTGGTGACGGGTACGTCAGCAGGAGGTGTTTTTATTGGGTTGTATTATCTAATTAATCGGATTGTTATCTAAATAATAATTATTTATTAAAAAGACATTTTATTAGTTTATGTTACTTTTAAAGGCAACTGTATCTTAAAAAACATTTTAATGCTACACTTGCGATATTTAAGGTAATATTCAAGTATTATTTCTAATATCTGAATGCCAATTTTTAATATTTGAGTATTATTTAAAATATTTGAATATTATCTCTAATATTCGAGTATTATTTCTAATATTTGAATATTGTTTCTAATACTTGAGTAGTATTTCTTATATTTGAATATTCAAGTATTTTTGCATTATTTCTAATATTTGTATATTATTTCAAATATTTGAATATTATTTTAATTGCATTAATACTATTCCTAATATTTTAGTATTATTTAGAATATTTGAATATTATTTCTAATATTTTTTGTATTATTTTCCCAGGTTTTCCCCTTTTTTTCTGGGAGGGCCAGCACAGGAATAAAGGGATTTTCCCAGTCTAAAATTCCTAATTTCTGCGGCACGGATGCCTCAAAATTCTCCTTTTCCCCCACCAAAAAAACACCCCAAAAACCAGCGAGCCCAGCAACTCTCAATGTTTACAAAAGCCAAAGAACAAAAAACAATTCCTGAATCGTTAAAAAAAAACTCCAACATCAACAAAAAGAAGAAAAAACCAAAAACACAAAAAAACCCCCCGAAAGACACAAAAAAAATAAAAACAAAAATAAACAAAAAAATGGGAAAAAACCCCACATTTTCAGACCTAAAACCACGCGCAAACCACGGCTTTTCCATGAGATGTCTGCAAGAAGCTGAAAGGAAAAATCCTTTACCCCACTGAAGAATCTGGAGCCCAAAACAACAACATCAACAAAAAAAACCCCAAAACCAAAACAAAACAAAAAAAAAAAAAAACCCAAACAAAAAAAAGCAAAAAAATTCCGAAAAACCCCAAAAAAACCCAAAAATAAAAACCCTCAAGAAAACAAAAATAAAACCCAAAAATAAACACACAAAAAAAATGGTAACGTCACCCGCTTCGTAAAGAAAAAAAAAAGGAAAAAAGGATAATTCCATGTTTTTCCCTCGAATTATTTCAACCTCAGGTTACTTTACCCACATTTTTCCACTCAGATTATTTAAAACTCAGATTATTCCATTCCCATTTCCCTCTGATTATTCCATTCCCATTTCCCTCTGATTATTCCATTGTTATCTCTCTGATTATTCCATTTTTATCTCTCTGATTATTCCATTCCTATTTTCTCTCTGATTATTCCATTTTTATCTCTCTGATTATTCCATTCCCATTTCCCTCTGATTATTCCATTCCCATTTTCTCTCTGATTATTCCATTTTTATCTCTCTGATTATTCCATTCCCATTTTCTCTCTGATTATTCCATTCCCATTTTCTCTCTGATTATTCCATTCCCATTTTCTCTCTGATTATTCCACCCTCATTTTCTCTCAGATTATTTCACCCTCAGAGAATTCCACCCTCATTTTCTCTCAGATTATTTCACTTTCAGATTATCTCACAGATTATTCCACCCTCATTTTTCCCTCCGATTATTTCTCCTCCAGATTTTCCCATCAGATTATTTCACATTATTCCATCCTCATTTTTCCCTCAGATTAATCTCACAGATTATTCCATTCCCATTTTTCTGATTATTTCACCTCCAGATTTTCCCATCAGATTATTTCAGACAATTCCAACCTCGTTTTCCCTCGGATTATTTCACCCTCAGATTATTCCACCCTGATTTGCTCTCAGATTATTTCATCCCCAGAGAATTCCATCCTCATTTTCCCTTCAGATTATTCCACTTTCAGATTAATCTCTCAGATTATTCCTTTCGTATTTTTCTGATTATTTCACCTCCAGATTTTCCCATCAGATTATCTCACAGATTATTCCAACCTCAGTTTCCCTTCAGATTATTTCAGAGATAATTCCCCCCACATATCCCCTCGGATTATTTCACCCTCAGATAATTCAATCCTCATTTTCCCACGGATCATTTCACTTTCAGATTATCTCACAGATTATTCCACCCTCGTTTTTTTCCCTTGGATTATTTCATAGATTATTCCACCCTCATTTTCTCTCAGATTATTTCACTTTCAAATTATCTCACAGATTATTCCATTCTCATTTTTCCCTCCGATTATTTCGCCTCCAGATTTTTCCCTCAGACTATTTCACAGATTATTCCATCCTCATTTTCCCTTCAGATTATTTCACTTTCAGATTAATCTCTCAGGTTATTCCATTTGTATTTTTCTGATTATTTCACTTCCAGATTTTTCCCTCAGATTATTTCACAGATTATTCCACCCTCATTTTCCCTCAGATTATTTCACTTCCAGATTTTCCCATCAGATTATCTCACAGATTATTCCATCCTCATTTTTTCCCTCGGATTATCTCACAGATTATTCCACCCTCATTTTCTCTCAGATTATTTCACTTTCAGATTATCTCACAGATTATTCCATCCTCATTTTCTCTCAGATTATTATTTCACTTTCAGATTAATCTCTCAGGTTATTCCATTTGTATTTTTCTGATTATTTCACTTCCAGATTTTCCCATCAGATTATCTCACAAATTATTCCATCCTCGTTTTTTCCCTCGGATTATTTCACAGATAATTCCACCCTCATTTTCCCGTGGATTATTTCACCCTCCGATATTCCATCCTCATTTTCCCGCCGATTTTTCCGCCTTTACAATATTCCACGGATGGTTTTCCCCCCCGATTTTCCCCTCCCCACGAGTTCTCCTCATCACTCGCTCCCAGATGCGTCAGGCCCGCCACTAAAATTAGCTCGTTTCTGGCAAAATCGCTTATTTTGCAATTCCTCCAAGGGAAAATAATAATAAAAAAAAAAAAGAATAAAAATAAAAAACCAAAAATCCCATCTTGAGAGAAGGAATTTTCAGGCTGAACTCATCCAGCGATTTTGTTTTATTTAAGGAACGCGGGAGGGGCTCTGCAGATGGGAATCAAAAAAAAAAGAAAAATCTCCTCAGCTCAATCCTTGTCCCCATGAAATGTGGGGTTTTGTCTGGTTTTTTTAAAAATATTTTGTAATTTTATTTATGGGAGATTTTAGATGGACACACGGACAGGGTGTCCTCAAAGGGATTAAAAAAAAAAAAAAAGAAAATAAAAAAGAAATGGTAATTTTTTATCACTGATGGTTCAGCCGCAGCAGCTCCCGTGAATTTTCAAATTCCCAATTTTCTGCTCCTTTTCCCTGTTTTCCCCTTTTTATTTTATTTTATTTTCTTTTTCTGGATTTGTTGTTGAGGTGGGCTCGGGGGGGAAGAGGGGGAAACACCCAATAAAACACACTCCAAAAAAATCCCTAAAATAAATAAAATAAAATAAAAAATAAAAAATAAAATACAAAATAAAATAAAATAAAATAATAAAATAATAAAATACAATAATAAAACATCCCATCCATTAATAAAGCTGTTATTAGGAGTGTATAAATACGTGTTCTAATTAACAGATAAATACATCCTATCAGCATTAATTATTGGGAATATCAGGAATATTCTCCAGCATTAATTATTGGGAATATTCTCCAGCATTAATTATTAGGAATATCCCTCAGCATTAATAATTAGGAATATCAGGAATATTCTCCAGCATTAATTATTGGGAATATTCTCCAGCATTAATTATTGGGAATATCCCTCAGCATTAATTAATAGGAATATTCCTCAGCATTAATTATTAGGAATATCAGGAATTTTCTCCAGCATTAATTATTAGGAATACCCCTCAGCATTAATTAACAGGAATATCCCTCAGCATTAATTATTGGGAATATCAGGAATATTCTCCAGCATTAATTATTGGGAATATCAGGAATATTCTCCAGCATTAATTATTAGGAATATTCCTCAGCATTAATTAACAGGAATATCAGGAATATTCCTCGGCATTAATTATTTGGAATATCAGGAATATTCTCCAGCATTAATTATTGGGAATATTCTTCAGCATTAATTATTAGGAATATCCCTCAGCATTAATAATTAGGAATATCAGGAATATTCTTCAGCATTAATTATTGGCAATATCCCTCAGCATTAATTAACAGGAATATCCCTCAGCATTAATTATTGGGAATATCAGGAATATTCTCCAGCATTAATTATTGGGAATATCAGGAATATTCTCCAGCATTAATTATTAGGAATATTCCTCAGCATTAATTAACAGGAATATCAGGAATATTCCTCGGCATTAATTATTTGGAATATCAGGAATATTCTCCAGCATTAATTATTGGGAATATTCTTCAGCATTAATTATTAGGAATATCCCTCAGCATTAATAATTAGGAATATCAGGAATATTCTTCAGCATTAATTATTGGCAATATCCCTCAGCATTAATTAACAGGAATATCCCTCAGCATTAATTATTGGGAATATCAGGAATATTCTCCAGCATTAATTATTGGGAATATCAGGAATATTCCTCAGCATTAATTATTAGGAATATTCCTCAGCATTAATTATTAGGAATATCAGGAATTTTCTCCAGCATTAATTATTAGGAATATTCCTCAGCATTAATTAACAGGAATATCAAGAATATTCCTCAGCATTAATTAACAGGAATATCAGGAATATTCTCCAGCATTAATTATTGGGAATATCAGGAATATTCTCCAGCATTAATTATTGGGAATATCCTTCAGCATTAATTATTAGGAATATTCTCCAGCATTAATTATTAGGAATAACAGGAATATTCTCCAGCATTAATTATTGGGAATATCCCTCAGCATTAATTAACAGGAATATCAGGAATATTCTCCAGCATTAATTATTAGGAATATTCCTCAGCATTAATTATTAGGAATATTCTTCAGCATTAATTATTGGGAATATCAGGAATATTCTCCAGCATTAATTATTGGGAATATCAGGAATATTCTCCAGCATTAATTATTGGGAATATCAGGAATATTCTCCAGCATTAATTATTAGGAATATTCCTCAGCATTAATTAACAGGAATATCAGGAATATTCTCCAGCATTAATTATTGGGAATATCCCTCAGCATTCATTAATAGGAATATCAAGAATATTCCTCAGCATTAATTATTGGGAATATCAGGAATATTCTTCAGCATTAATTATTGGGAATATCAGGAATATTCTCCAGCATTAATTATTGGGAATATCAGGAATATTCCTCAGCATTAATTATTAGGAATATTCCTCAGCATTAATTAACAGGAATATCAGGAATATTCTCCAGCATTAATTATTGGGAATATCAGGAATATTCTTCAGCATTAATTATTGGGAATATCAGGAATATTCTCCAGCATTAATTATTGGGAATATCCTTCAGCATTAATTATTAGGAATATCAGGAATATTCACCCCACAATTTCCTGTTCCCTCAGAGTGAGGAATTAACCCCGGGAATTCTCCAGCTTCTCAAATTTTTGGGATTTTTAGTTTTTTTTTTTTTTTTTTTTTTTCCCTTGGGATTTTATTTTTTTGTGGTTTTTTTTTTTTTCCTGTTTTTTGGGGGGCTTTGTTTTGGTTTTGGGTTTTTTTTTGTTTTTTTTTTTTTTTGCTTTTTGGGTTTTTTTTTTTGTTTTTTTGCTTTGATTTGCATTTCTTTCAGTTTTGTTGGGGTTTTTTTTTTTTTGTCGTTTTTTTGGGGGAGGTTATTGGATTTTTGGGGTTTTTCTGGGGTTCTTTTTGGGGGGTATATTTTGGGTCGTTTAGGGGGGTTTTTTTCGGGTTTTTATTGGGGGTTTTTGGGGTTTTTTTGTGATTTTTTGGGGGTGTTTTCAGTTGTTTTTGTGGGGATTTTTTGAGTTTTTTTGGGGGGGGCTTTAGGGCTTTTTTGGGTTTTTTGTGGGACTTTTTTTGTTGTTTTTTTTGTTTGTTTTTTGGGGTTTTTCGAAGGGCTTTTTGAAGGGTTTTTTTGAAGGTTTTTTTTTTTTTTTGCTTTTTGGATTTTTTTTGTTATTTGGGCTTTTTTTGGTTGTTTTTTGTTTTTTGGGGGGTTTTGGAATATTTATAGTTTTTTTTTTGGGGGGGGTATTTTTAATTTTTTTAGGGTTTTTTTAGATTTTTGTTTTTTATTTTATTTTTTGGTTTTTGAGGTTTTTTTGGGGCGGTTTTTTGGGGGTATTTCTTGATTTTTTTTCTTTTTTTGGGGGGGTTATTTTTTAGTGTTTGTGTCCGTTCCCCACTGCCCCTCAGAGTTTTAATCCCGCATCGGAAAAACGGGATGGAGAAAATCCGGAGTAGGAAGGAAATCCCTTCGGGGTTATAAAAAAAAATTAATAAACGTGAGGGAAGAGGGGAAATTAAAAAACAAAAAAAAAAAGGGATCGGCAGGAAAAAAGGGAATTGAATTTTCACAGTGAAGGAAGGGAAGAAGGAATTTTCCACGGGGGGGAAAAAAAAAAAAAAAAAACCATGGAAAAAGGCACTTTCCACAAAACAAAAATATGGAAATGGAAAATCCCAGAATTAAATGTGTTGGGTGGGATCTTAAAGCTCATCCCAATCCCATGGGAAAGGAAAATTCCCAGGGATGGAATTCCTGGGATGGAATTCACAGAGCTGGAATTCCCGGGATGGAATTACCAGGCATGGAATTCCCAGAGCTGGAATTCCTGGGATGGAATTCCCAGAGATAGAATTCCCGGAATGGAATTCCTGGGATGGAATTCACAGAGCTGGAATTCCTGGGATGGAATTCCCAGGCACGGAATTCCCAGGGATGGAATTCCTGGGATGGAATTCCCGGGCATGGAATTCCCAGGGATGGAATTCCCAGGGATGGAATTCACAGAGATGGAATTCCCAGAGATGGAATTCCCGGGGATGGAATTCCCAGAGATGGAATTCCCAGAGATGGAATTCCCAAAGATGGAATTCCTGGGGATAGGATTCCTGGGATGGAATTCCCAGGGATGGAATTCCCGGGCATTGAATTCCCAGGGATGGAATTCACAGAGATGGAATTACCAGGGATGGAATTCCCGGGATGGAATTCCCAGGGATGGAATTCCTGGGGATAGGATTCCTGGGATGCAATTCCCAGGGATGGAATTCCTGGGATGGAATTCACAGGGATGGAATTCCCAGGGATGGAATTCCCGGGATGGAATTCACAGAGATGGAATTCCCAGGGATGGAATTCCCAGAGATGGAATTCCCAGAGATGGAACTCCCGGGATGGAATTCCCAGGGATGGAATTCCCTGACCGAGGCGAAGAAAGCCCCGGGAAGTGTTTTAGGACAAGGTCGGCACCATCAGCAGTTCTTCCTTTCCCAGGAGAAATCCCTGGATCGATTATTCCAAGTGCTCAGGAAAATTCCTTTGGTGTCTCCGACCTTCACCCGAGCCGGGAAGTGGCAGGAGAGGAGCAGGAAATAAAATGAAATAAATAAATAAAATAAAAGAACAAAATAAAAAATTGGAATTTTGTCCGAAGTTACTGGGAAAGACCTCGGAATCGAAGAGTCGCAAAGATCCCTGGAAAAGCACGGGACTGTTATCCCAAAAAACCAGAACCAATGGGAGAGCTGGGAATGCTCATGTGGAGAAGGGAAGGATCCAGGGAGAGATCCGAGACTTTTCCAGAGGGAAAAGAGAGCTGGGATTTGGGAAAGGGATGGAGGGACAGGACACAGGGAATGGATTCAACTGGGAAATGGGATTTGGGAAGGAATTCCTGGCTGGGCTGGAATTCCCAGAGAATCCCTGGGAGTGTCCAAGGAAAGGCTGGAGTAGCCTGGGATGGGATGGGATAATGGGATGGGATAATGGGATAATGGGATAATGGGATAATGGGATAATGGGATGGGATGGGATAATGGGATGGGATAATGGGATAATGGGGTAATGGGATAATGGGATAATGGGATAATGGGATAATGGGATGGGATAATGGGATGGGATAATGGGATAATGGGATGGGATAATGGGATGGGATAATGGGATGGGATAATGGGATGGGATAAAGGGATAATGGGGTAATGGGATAATGGGATAATGGGATGGGATGGGATTGAAGATCCATGAATCCCATCAAAGTCATTCCAGGATTCCGGGATCCAGGACACTCAGGATCCATCCCGAGGGATTTTTATGGAATTCAGAGATGGAAAAGGGAAAGGAGAGTCTTAAATTCCCAGGGAAGCCCTCAGATCCCAAATTTCCTTCCCAGAGAGAGCTGGGAATGGAGGGAATTCCCTGGGAAAGGGGGAAATGGGATCTTGGGAAGGAATTCCCAGCTGGGCTGGAATTCCCAGAGAATCCCTGCGAGAGTCCAAGGAAAAGTTGGATCACCCTGGAATGGCAGAAGGTGTCCCTGGGATGGGATTGAGGATCCATGGATCCCATCCCAAACCATTCCAGGATTCCGGGATCCAGGACACTCAGGATCCATCCCGAGGGATTTTTTATGGAATTCAGGGATGGAAAAGGGAAGGGAGACCCTTCCTGGAATTCCCAGGGAATTCCCAAAATTCCTTCCCGGAGAGGAGTCGGGATGGGGACGGAGGGAATTCCCTGGGAAAGGGGGAAATGGGATTTTTAAGCAGACTGAACTCCCTCCAGCTGAACCCTTGGGAATGAAGGAATTCCAGGAATTTATCCGGCTGATATTTGAAATTAATTCCAATTTAACACAGAATTAATTATGAATTAATTAACACAGAATTAATTAATTCCCGTTTAAACGAGGACGGAATTCCGCTCCCGAGGATTCCCCCTGCTCCTCTCCCGCCCCCAGCTCTTCCCAAATTTATTTCAATTCCCTCTCTCCCCATTCCAGGCTCATCCTCACCTCCAAATTCCACAAAAAAAAAAAAAAAAAGAAATTCCCCCCCCCAAAAAAATAAGAATTCCCAAAAACGTCTCCTCCCGTCCCTCCAATTCCTGGGAAAATCGCCATAAAAACTTCAGGGAATTAATTGAGTTTTCCCAAATTCCTCGGATTTTTTTCTCCCCTCCCCCGCCCGAGTCTGGACCTGCCCAGGATTTGTTTTTTCCCGTTTTTTAAAAGAATTAATTTAATTTTTTTTTTTTTTTTTTGGTGTCGTTATTCCCAGTTTTTTTTTCCCCACAGAATTCCGGCTGTGATTTTATTGTATTTTAATTTATTCTATTTTATTGTGTTTTATTCCATTTTAAAAATTTTGTTTTATTTTCATTTTATTTTCATTTTATTTTCATTTTATTTTCATTTTTTTGTGTGTTTTATTTTAATTTATTGCATTTTTTCCTATTTAATTTTATTTTTATTGTATTGTATTGCATTTTAATTTATTCTATTTTATTCTATTTTATTGCATTTTATTTTATTTTTATTGTATTTTATTCTATTTTCATTTTATTGTGTTATATTTTAATTTATTGCATTTTTATTGTATTTAATTTTATTTCATTTTATTGTATTTTAATTTACTTTATTGTATTGTATTTTAATTTATTCTATTTCATTCTACTTTATTCTATTTTATTTTAATTTATTTTATTCTATTTTATTGTATTTTAATTTATTTTATTTTAATTTATTGCATTTTACTGCATGTAATTTTATTTCATTTTATCGTATTTTATTTTAATTTACTGTATTGTATTTTAATTTATTTTATTTTACTGTATTTTATTTTAATTTAATTTATTTTAATTTAATCCTATTTTATTTTAAATTATTGTATTTTATTTTCATTTTACTGTATTTTATTTTATTTTATTTTATTTTATTGTATTTTATGTTATTTTATTTTATTTTATTGTATTTTATTTTATTTTATTTTATTTTATTTTATTTTATTTTATTTTACTGTATTTTATTTTATTTTATTTTATTTTATTTTATTTTATTTTATTTTATTTCTGCATCGATGATAAAATCATTGAATTCTGGAAGTTTTGGAAAGTGACAAAACCCCGGCATTTTCCTGGAATTATTTGTGATCCAGAACCCAGCAAAAACCTGGAATCCTCCCCCCAAAATCTCATGGAATTCCAGCTGGAATTCTGTGGGAACGGGCTGGAATTTTGGTGGTGGGGGAAAAAAAAAAAAAAACAAAAAAACCCAAATTTATTCCCGGGAAAAATGGGAATTTTGTTCCCAGAAAAAAAATGGGAATTTCATTCCCAATAAAAATGGGAATTTTGTTCCCAGAAAAAAAATGGGAATTTCATTCCCAGTAAAAATGGGAATTTTATTCTCAGAAAAAAATGGGAATTTTGCTCCTGATAAAAATGGGAATTTTGTTCCCACAAAAATATGGGAGGTTAATCCCAGTAAAAAAGGGAATTTCATTACCGGAAAAAATGGGAATTTCATTACCGGAAAAAATGGGAATTTTAATCCCACAAAAATATGGGAATTTTACTGCCAGAAAAAAAGGGAATTTTTTTTCCCACAAAAATATGGGAATTTCGTTCCTGGTAAAAATGGGAATTTTGCTCCCAATTAAAAAAATGGGAATTTTATTCCCAATAAAAATGGGAATTTTGTTCCCAGAAAAAAAAATGGGAATTTTAATCCCAATAAAAATGGGAATTTTGTTCCCAGTAAAAATGGGAATTTTATTCTCAGAAAAAATGGGAATTTTGCTCCCAATAAGAATGGGAATTTGGTTCCTAAATAAAAATGGGAATTTCGTTCCCAAATAAAAAATGGGAATTTTGTTCCCACAAAAATATGGGAGCTTAATCCCAGTAAAAATGGGAATTTTGATCCCAGTAAAAATGGGAATTTTGTTCCCAGTACAAACAGGGAATTTCATTCCCAAATAAAAAATGGGAATTTAATCCCAATAAAAATAGGAATTTTAATCCCGGTAAAAATGGGAATTTTGCCCCCAATAAAAAAAATGGGAATTTTATTCACAATAAAAATGAGAATTTCATTCCCAGTAATTATGGGAATTTTAATCCCAGTTAAAACGGGAATTCTGTTCCCAATAAAAATATGGGAATTTTAATCCCAGTAAAAACGGGAATTTCAATCCCAATAAAAAATAGGAATTCTGTTCCTAATAAAAATGGGAATTTTAATCCCAACAAAAATATTGGAATTTTAATCCAAGAAAAATGGGAATTTTGATCCCAGAAAAAATGGGAATATCAATTCTGGTAAAAAAGGGAATTTCATTCCCAATAAAAAATGGGAATTTCGTCCCTGGTACAAACAGGGAATTTTTGTTCCCAAATAAAAAAATGTGAATTTCATTACTGGAAAAAATGGGAATTTTAATCCCAGTTAAAATGGGAATTCTGTTCCCAATAAAAATGGGAATTTTAATCCCAGAAAAAAATGGGAATATCAATTCTGGTAAAAAAGGGAATTTCATTCCCAATAAAAAATGGGAATTTCGTCCCTGGTACAAACAGGGAATTTTCGTTCCCAAATAAAAAATGGGAATTTCATTCCCAGTAAAAAATGGGAATTTTGTTCCCAGTAAAAATGGGAATTCTATTCCCAGTACAAATGGGAATTTTGTTCCCACAAATATACTGGACTTTTAATCCCAGAAAAAATGGGAATTTCGTTCCCAATAAAAAATGGGAATTTTATTCACAATGAGAATTTCATTCCCAATAAAAATGGGAATTTTGCCCCCAGTAAAAATGGGAATTTTGTTCCCAGTACAAACAGGGAATTTCATTCCCAAATAAAAATGGGACATTTGTTCCCAATAAAAAATGGGAATTTCATTCCCAATAAAAAATGGGAATTTCGTCCCCAGTACAAACAGGGAATTTCAATCCCAGTAAAAACGGGAATTCTGTTCCTAATAAAAATGGGAATTTTGTTCCCACAACAATATTGGAATTTTAATCCCAGTAAAAATGGGAATTTCGTTCCCAAATAAAAATGGGAATTTTAATCCCAATAAAACTGGGAATTTTGTTCCCAGTAAAAAATGGTAAAAAAAGAGGAAAAATGGTTAAAAAATGATTAAAAAATGGAGTAAAAATTTTTAAAAAAATTGGTAAAAAATGGAAAAATATGGGGAAAAAAATGGGAAAAGATGGGGAAAAAAGGAGTAAAAATGGTAAAAAAAATGGGAAAAAATGGTAAAAAATGGAAAAAAATGGAAAATTGGTAAAAAATGGAAAAAAAATGGTAAAAAAAAGGGGAAAATGGTTAAAAAATGGTAAAAAATGATAAAAAAAGAGAAAAAATGGTTAAAAATGGTTAAAAAAGGAGTAAAAATAATAAAAAAATTGGTAAAAAATGGAAAAATGGAAAAAAATGGAAAAAAAATGGAAAAAAAAGGTAAAAATGGTAAAAAATGGTAAAAATGATTTAAAAATGGTAAAAAAAGATAAAAAAATGGTTAAAAATGGCAAAAAAATGAGTAAAAATAATAAAAAAATTGGTGAAAAAAGGAAAAAAATGGTAAAAAAAAGGGTAAAAAATGATTTAAAATGGTAAAAAAAAGAGAGAAAATGGTTAAAAACGGTTAAAAAAGGAGTAAAAATAATTTAAAAAATTGGTAAAAAATGGAAAAATGGGAAATTGGTAAAAAAAGGGAAAAATGGTAAAAAAAATTTGGAAAAAATGGAAAAAAAATTGGAAAAAATGGTAAAAAAATGGCAAAAAATGGGTAAAAAATGGTAAAAAAAGGAGAAAAAAATGGTTAAAATTGGCAAAAAAAAGGAGTAAAAATAATAAAAAAAATGGGAAAAAATGGGAAAAAAATGGGAAAAATTGGGAAAAAATGGGAAAAAATTTGGAAAAAATGGGAAAAAATTTGGAAAAAATGGTTAAAAAAAAGGGAAAAAATGGTAAAAAAATGGGGAAAAATGGGAAAAAAAAGCAGCGTTGGGGTTTGGGAATTTTTTTGGGATTTTTTTGGGATTTTTTTGGGATTTTTTTTGGGATTTTTTTTGGGTTTTTGGGGATTTTTGGGGATTTTTTTAAAAATTTTTTTGTGGTTTTTTTTGGGATTTTTTTGGGATTTTTTAAAAATTTTGGGGTTTTTTGGGATTTTTTGGGGGTTTTTTTTGGAGATTTTTTTTAAAATTTTTTTGTGTTTTTTGGGGATTTTTTTAAATTTTTTTTGGGGGGTTTTTTGGGATTTTTTTGGGGTTTTTTTGGGATTTTTTTGGAGATTTTTGGGGATTTTCTAAAAATTTTTTTGTGTTTTTGGGGTTTTTTTGGGGGTTTTTTGGGGGTTTTTTTGGGGTTTTTTTTGGAATTTTTAAAATTTTTTGGGGATTTTTTTGGGTTTTTTTGGGATTTTATTGGAGATTTTGGGGGATTTTTTTAAAATTTTTTTGTGTTTTTTGGGGATTTTTTTGGGATTTTTTTGGGATTTTTTTGGGATTTTTTTTGGGTTTTTGGGGATTTTTGGGGATTTTTTTAAAAAATTTTTTGTGGTTTTTTTGGGATTTTTTGGGGATTTTTTTAAAAAAATTTTGGGGTTTTTTTGGGATTTTTTGGGGTTTTTTTTTGGAGGTTTTTTTTAAATTTTTTTTGTGTTTTTTGGGGATTTTTTTAAATTTTTTTTGGGGGGTTTTTTGGGATTTTTTTGGGGTTTTTTTGGGATTTTTTTGGAGATTTTTGGGGATTTTCTAAAAATTTTTTTGTGTTTTTGGGGTTTTTTTGGGGGTTTTTTGGGGGTTTTTTTGGGGTTTTTTTTGGAATTTTTAAAATTTTTTGGGGATTTTTTTGGGTTTTTTTGGGATTTTATTGGAGATTTTGGGGGATTTTTTTAAAATTTTTTTGTGTTTTTTGGGGATTTTTTTGGGATTTTTTGGGGGTTTTTTGGATTTTTTTTAAATTTTTGGGGATTTTTTGGATTTTTTTTATTTTTTGGGGGTTTTTTTGGGATTTTTTTAAAAAATTTTGGGGATTTTTTGAGGGTTTTTTTGGGATTTTTTGGAGATTTTTGGGGATTTTTTTAAAAAAATTTTTTGTGGGTTTTTTTGGGATTTTTTGGATTTTTTTAAATTTTTTGGGGGTTTTTTGGGATTCTTTAAAAAATTTTGGGCTTTTTTTATTTTTGGGGGATTTTTTTGGGTTTTTTTGGGATTTTTTTAAAATTTTTTTGGCTTTTTTGGGGATTTTTTTGGGTTTTTTTGGGATTTTTTGGAGATTTTTGGGGATTTTTTAAAAAAAATTTTTGTGGGCTTTGTTGGGATTTTTTGGAGATTTTTTGGAATTTTTTTTATTTTTGGGGGGTTTTTTTGGGATGTTTTTAAAAATTTTGGGGATTTTTTGGGTTTTTTTGGGAATTTTTGGAGATTTTGGGGGATTTTTTTAAAATTTTTTTGGGTTTTTTTGGGGTTTTTTTGGATTTTTTTGGGGGTTTTTTTGGATTTTTTTTAATTTTTTGGGGATTTTTTTGGGATTTTTTTGGGATTTTTTGGGGGTTTTTTGGATTTTTTTTATTTTTTTGGGGTTTTTTTGGGATTTTTTAAAAATTTGGGGGATTTTTTTGGGGTTTTTTTGGGAATTTTTGGAGATTTTGGGGGATTTTTCTTAAAAATTTTTTGTGGTTTTTTGGGGATTTTTTTGGGTTTTTTTGGGATTTTTTGGAGATTTTTGGGGATTTTTTTTTAAAAAAAATTTTTGTGGTTTTTTTTTGGGATTTTTTGGATTTTTTTTATTTTTTTGGGTTTTTTTGGGATTCTTTAAAAAATTTGGGTTTTTTTTTATTTTTGGGGTTTTTTTTTGCATTTTTTTAAATTTTTTGGGGATTTTTTTGGGTTTTTTTGGGATTTTTTAAAATTTTTTTTGGCGTTTTTTGGGATTTTTTTGGGGTTTTTTTGGGATTTTTTGGAGATTTTTGGGGATTTTTTTTTTAAAAATTTTTTGTGGTTTTTTTGGGATTTTTTGGGGATTTTTTGGATTTTTTTTATTTTTTGGGGGTTTTTTGGGATTTTTTTTTAAAAATTTTGGGGATTTTTTGGGGTATTTTTGGGATTTTTTTGGGATTTTTTGGAGATTTTTGGAGATTTTTAAAAATTTTTTTGTGTTTTTTGGGGATTTTTTGGGAATTTTTTGGGGTTTTTTGGGATTTTTTTAGAGATTTTTTTGGGAAATGTTTTTAAATTTTTTGGGGGTTTTTTGGGATTTTTTAAAAATTTTTGGGTTTTTGGGGATTTTTTTGGAGATTTTTGGGAATTTTTTTTTAAATTTTTTTGTGGTTTTTTTGGATTTTTTTAAAAATTTTGGGATTTTTTTGGGGTTTTTTTTGGATTTTTTTAAATTTTTTGGGGATTTTTTTTGGGTTTTTTTGGGGATTTTTTTTTGTTTTTTTTTGGGATTTTTAAAAAATTTTTTTGGGTTTTTTGGATTTTTTTTTTTTTTGGAATTTTTTTGGTGGTTTTGGGGGACTTTTTTGGTTTTTTTTTGTTTTTTTTGATTTTTTTTTCTATTTTTAGGGATTATTTTTTTATTTTTTGGGATTTTTTTGGGAGGATTTTTGGGGATTTTTTTTATTTTTGGGATTTTTTTTTATTTTTTGTGGGGGTTTTTTTGGGGATTTTTTTTTTAATTTTTTGGGTTTTTTTTAGGGGATTTTTTTTTTTATTTTTAGGGGGGATTTTGGGAATTTTTTTTGCGGATTTTTTTTTTATTTTTTGGGGGGATTTTTTGGGGATTTTTTTTTTTTTAATTTTTTGGGGGTTTTTTTTAGAGGATTTTTTTTTATTTTTTGGGGGAATTTTTTGGGTGTTTTTTGCGGAATTTTTTTGTTGTTGTTTTTTGGGGTTTTTTTGGGATTTTTTTTATTTTTTGGGGGGATTTCTGGGGATTTTTTTTTTGGGGGGGTTTTTTGGGGGGATTTTTTTTATTTTTGGGGGGATTTTGGGGGTTTTTTTGCGGAATTTTTTTTTATTTTTTGGGGGGATTTTTTGGGGTTTTTTTTGCGGATTTTTTTTTATTTTTGGGGGGTTTTTTTAGGGAATTTTTTTTTATTTTGTGGGGTGATTTTTGGGGGGTTTTTTTTGCGGAATTTTTTTTTGTTGTTTTTTGGGATTTTTTTGGGATTTTTTTTATTTTGTGGGGGGATTTTTGGGGGGTTTTTTTCGGAATTTTTTTTTATTTTTTGGGGGTTTTTTTAGGGAATTTTTTTTATTTTGTGGGGGGATTTTGGGGGGGGGTTTTTTTGCGGAATTTTTTTTTATTTTTTGGGGTTTTTTAGGGGATTTTTTTTTTGGGGGGGGGGAATTTTTTGGGTGTTTTTTTGCGGAATTTTTTTTTTGTTGTTTTTTGGGGTTTTTTTGGGATTTTTTTTATTTTTTGGGGGGATTTTTGGGGATTTTTTTTGCGGAATTTTTTTTTATTTTTTGGGGGGATTTTTGGCGGGGTTTTTTTTTGCGGAATTTTTTTGTTGTTGTTTTTTGGGTTTTTTGGGGGATTTTTTTTATTTTTTGGGGGGATTTTTGGGGGATTTTTTTTTGGGGGGGGTTTTTTGGGGGGATTTTTTATTTTTTGGGGGGGTTTTTTGGGGATTTTTTTTTTAATTTTTTGGGGGTTTTTAGGGGATTTTTTTTATTTTTTGGGGGGATTTTTGGTGGGGTTTTTTGCGGAATTTTTTTTTTATTTTTTGGGGGGGTTTTTTAGGGGATTTTTGTTTATTTTGTGGGGGGATTTTTGGGGGATTTTTTTTGCGGATTTTTTTTTTATTTTTTGGGGGGGTTTTTTTGTTTTTTTTTGGTTTTTTTGGGTTTTTTTGGAGATTTTTATTTTTTTAATTTTTTTTTTTTTTTTTTTTTTTTGGATACTTACAAAGAACTGCTCCATGTCCCTCTCCAGCCCCACGTTGGGCAAGTCTGGCATCATGTGGGCAACCACCTTAAATCCCGAATCCTTGGCCAGGTGGAAGGACTCACAGACAGCCCGGACAGTGTGACCCCTGCAGAGGGAAATGGGGATACTGGGGGAACTGGGGGGAACTGGGGGGTAATGGGGGGATAATGGGGGGTAATGGGGGGATAATGGGGGGATAATGGGGGGAACTGGGGGGAACTGGGGGGAACTGGGGGGTAATGGGGGGTAATGGAGGGAACTGGGGGGAACTGGGGGTTATACTGGGGGGTAATGGGGGGATAATGGGGGGAACTGGGGGGTAATGGGGGGAACTGGGGGTTATACTGGGGGGAACTGGGTGGAACTGGGGGGATAATGGGGGGATAATGGGGGTTATACTGGGGGGAACTGGGGGGAACTGGGGGGATAATGGGGGGATAATGGGGGTTATACTGGGGGGAACTGGGGGGAACTGGGGGGATACTGGGGGGAACTGGGGGGATAATGGGGGGAACTGGGGGGAACTGGGGGATAATGGAGGGATAATGGGGGGTAATGGGGGGAACTGGGGGTTATACTGGGGGGAACTGGGGGGAACTGGGGGGTAATGGGGGATACTGGGGGGAACTGGGGGTACTGGGGGTTATACTGGGGGGATAATGGGGGGATTATGGGGGGAACTGGGGGGTAATGGGGGGAACTGGGGGGTAATGGGGGGAACTGGGGGGTATACTGGGGGAACTGGGGGGAACTGGGGGGTAATGGGGGGTAATGGAGGGAACTGGGGGGAACTGGGGGTTATACTGGGGGGATAATGGGGGGTAATGGGGGGAACTGGGGGGGACTGGGGGGATAATGGGGGGAACTGGGGGGAACTGGGGGGTAATGGGGGGAACTGGGGGTTATACTGGGGGAACTGGGGGGAACTGGGGGGTAATGGGGGGTAATGGAGGGAACTGGGGGGAACTGGGGGTTATACTGGGGGGATAATGGGGGGTAATGGGGGGAACTGGGGGGGACTGGGGGGATAATGGGGGGAACTGGGGGGAACTGGGGGGTAATGGGGGGAACTGGGGGTTATACTGGGGGGAACTGGGTGGAACTGGGGGGATAATGGGGGGATAATGGGGGTTATACTGGGGGGATAATGGGGGGTAATGGGGGGGATAATGGGGGGAACTGGGGGAACTGGGGGTTATACTGGGGGGATACTGGGGGGAACTGGGGGGATAATGGGGGGAACTGGGGGGAACTGGGGGTTATACTGGGGGGATAATGGGGGGTAACGGGGGGAACTGGGGGGGACTGGGGGGATAATGGGGGGAACTGGGGGGAACTGGGGGGTAATGGGGGGAACTGGGGGTTATACTGGGGGGAACTGGGTGGAACTGGGGGGATAATGGGGGGATAATGGGGGTTATACTGGGGGGAACTGGGTGGAACTGGGGGGATAATGGGGGGATAATGGGGGTTATACTGGGGGGAACTGGGGGGAACTGGGGGGAACTGGGGGTTATACTGGGGGGATAATGGGGGGTAATGGGGGGTACTGGGGGATACCTGGGGTTATACTGGGGGGTATTGGGGGTTATACTGGGGGGTACTGGGGGGATAATGGGGGTTATACTGGTGGATACTGGGGGGAACTGGGGGGATACTGGGGGGAACTGGTGGATACTGGTGGGTACTGGTGGATACTGGGGGACACTGGTGGATACTGGGGGATACTGGGGGTACTGGGGATACTGGGGGGATACTGGGGGGTACTGGGGGATAATGGGGGTTATACTGGTGGATACTGGTGGATACTGGTGGGTACTGGGGGGTTATACTGGGGACACTGGGTTGTCTCAGGGTCAGTGTCGGGCCCGTCCCTCCCCCAGTGCTGCCCTGGGCAGCTCCTCCCTCAGCTCCTGCCCATCCCCATCTGCATTTGCATGTCATTTGCATGTCATTTGCATGTCATTTGCGTGTCATTTGCATGTCATTTGCGTGTCATTTGCATGTCATTTGCATTTCTATTTGCATTTTTATTTTCATTTTCCTTCTCATTCTTATCTTTATTTTATTTTAATTTTCATTTTTATTTTCATTTTGATTTTCATTTTAATTTTCCTTGTCATCTTTATTTTCATTTTTATTTTTATTTTTTTTCATTTTCATTTTAATTTTCATTTTTATTTTCATTTTTATTTTCATTTTTATTTCCATTTTCATTTTTATTTTTATTTTTATTTTCATTTTTATTTTTATTTTCATTTTTATTTTTATTTTTATTTTCATTTTTATTTTTATTTTCATTTTCATTTTTATTTTTATTTTCATTTTTATTTTTATTTCCATTTTTATTTTTATTTTCCTTTTCATTTTCAATTTCATTTTTTTAAATTTCATTTTTATTTTCATTTTCATTTTCATTTACATTTTCATTTTCATTTTCATTTTTATTTTCATTTTTATTTTTATTTTTTTCATTTTCATTTTCATTTTTATTTTCATTCTTATCTTTATTTTATTTTCATTTTCATTTTTATTTTCATTTTCATTTTTATTTTATTTTTTATTTTCATTTTTATTTTTATTTTTATTTTCACTTTTATTTTTATTTTCATTTTTCTTCTTATTCTTATTTTTATTTTCATTTTCATTTTTTTTAATTTCTATTTTTATTTCGATTTTCCATTTCATTTTCATTTTTATTTTCATTTTCATTTTTATTTTTTTATTTTCATTTTTATTTTTACTCTTATTTTTATTTTTATTTATTTATTTCAACTTTTACTTCTGTATTTTTATGTTCATTTATTTAAATTATAATTTCTATATTTTTATTTTTATTTATTTATTTCAACTTTTATTTCTGTATTTTTATGTTCATTTATTTATTTAAATTATAATTTCTATATTTTTATTTGTAATTTTATTTTCAGTTTTTTTGTTTAATTTTATATTTCCATTTTTACTTTTAATTCTGAGTTTTATTTTAATTTTTTTAATATTTCATTTATTTTAATTTCAAATATTAATTATTATTCGGTTTACATTTTAATTCCATTTAAAATTTTTATTTTAATTCTGAATTTTATATTTTTATTTTTAATTCTATTTTTACCTTTCGTGTTATTTTTGAATTTTTGAATTAATTTTTATTTTTTAATTTTTATTCTTGATTTCAATTCTATTTTGATTTCTATTCCTATTTTATTTTTATTCTATTTTTCATTTTAATTCTGAATTTTATATTTTTATTTTTAATTCTATTTTTTTACCTTTTTGTTATTTTTTGAATTTTTGAATTTTGACATTTTAATTTTTTAATTTTCATTTTTGATTTCAACTCTATTTTGATTTCTATTCCTATTTTATTTTCATTCTATTTTTTATTTTAAATTTAATTTTATATATTTTTTTAATTCTATTTTTTTACCTTTTTGTTATTTTTTGGGGGTTATTTTTGTTTTGTTTTTGTTTTTTGGGTTTTTTTGTTTATTTGTTTTTGGCTTGTGTTTTTTTGTTTGTTTTGGTTTTTTTTGTTTTTTGTTTGTTTTTGGGTTTTTTTTTGTTTTTTGGGTTTTTTGTTTGTTTTTTTGTTTGTTTTGGTTTTTTGTTTTTTGGTTTTTTTGTTTTTTGGGTTTTTTGTTTGTTTTTTGGGGTTTTTTGGTTTTTTTGATTTTTTTTTGTTTTTGTTTTTTTTTATTTTTTTGTTTGTTTCTTTTTTTGTTTTTTTTTTGTTTGTTTTGTTTTTGGTTTTTTGGTTTTTTGGTTTTTTGTTTGTTTTTTGTGGGGTTTTTTGTGTTTTTTTGTTTGTTTTTTTGTTTTCTTTTTTGTTTTTTGTTTGTTTTGTTTTGCTTTTGTTTTTTGTTTTCTTTTTTGTTTGTTTTTTTATTTTTTGGGGTTTTTTGTTTTTTTTGTTTTGGTTTTCTTTTTTTGGTTTTTTTTTGTTTGTTTTTTGTTTGTTTTTTGTTTGTTTTTTGTTTGTTTTTTGTTTGTTTTTTGTTTGTTTTTTGTTTTTGTTTTGTTTGTTTTTTGTTTGTTTTTTTTTTTTTTTTTTGGTTTTTTTTTGTTTTTATTTTTTATTTCCCTGAAACTCTTCAAGGACAGCATCACTCAAAACCTCGAGCAGCCTGAGGGGAACAAACAGGAATTTTTTTTTTTTTTTTTTACTTCATAAATAAAAGAAAATTATTTCTTCTTACAAGCAGGGCTGGAGCAGCATCAATAATTCTGATTATTTGAAGCCTCGCTCTGCTCTCCAATATTTTTTTTTTTTTTATTTTTTCTGCCTCACAGGCACTGAGAGCTCTCAGAAACCTCACTGAAGACTCAGGGAACGGAAGAAAAAAAGCAATTAAAAAAATAAAATAAAATAAAATAAATTTACAATCGTCGCTTCTAATCCGACGTTTTGCAAAAACATTAAAAAAAAAAAAAAAAAATTAAAAAAAAAAAATAAAATATAAAAAAATTTCCTGCCCGAAACACAGAAGAAAACCAGAATGAGCTCGTTTCAACAGAAGGGGGGGAAAAAAAATTAAATAAATAAAAAAAATAAATAAAACTCAAAAAATCGCCCTTTTATTTATTTAAATTAAAAAAAAAAAAAAAAATCCGAAGTGGATTTTGCTGCTTCAAAAAACTGGGAGAAGTTGAGGAACTTTTTTAGGAATTCCACAAGGAGATCTGGGAAGAGCCTTTAAAAATCAAATTTGAGGTGGGGAGGGGGAAGAAAAAAATAAAAAAAAAAAAGAAAGGAAAAAAATAAAATAAAAAGGGATTTTAGGAGATGAGGAATTAATTGTTAAATTGAGAGGGGTGATAATTGAGGTTAAGAACAAATTCCTTGTGAGGATTTTTCCTTTCTGGAATGTTCTGAATCCAGAGGGGGTTTTTGGGGGGGTTTTTTGGGGTTTTTTTGGGGGGATTTTCTTGTTTTTTTAGGATCACGGCAGATCCAAATTGTTTTGGGATTCCTCCTTGGAATGCCAGAGAAGAAAATTCCCAGATTTTTTTCAAATTTGCTTCTGGTGCATTTGAGGTTGGGGGAATTAATTAAAAAAAAAAAAAAAAAAAAAAGGGGGGGGGGGGAAATAAATTTAATTTTTTTTTTTTTTGCCAGATCCAGCCAGAATCTCTATGCCAAAAAAAAAAACATAAATTACAAAAAAAAAAAAATCTCAGAATGATGAGGTTTTAAATAAATAAATAGAAATTGGTTTATTTGAGGATATTTGAAGGAAATAGCTCGAATTTACCTACAGAGTAAACACAAAAATAAAAAAAATAAATAAATAAAAAGGACATTTTTGGGGTTAAAATGACAAGGAATGAACGGTGTTTCCTCCTGGAAATGTTATTTATTCCAATTCCTAAGGAATCTGGGAATCCCTCAAGGGAATTCCATTTTCACCTCTCCTGTCCCCCCCTCCAAAAAAAAAAAAAAAATAATAAAATAAAATAAAAAAAAAAATAAAACCAAAACACCTGGAGGAGGGGGAAAAAAAAAAAAAAGGTGGAAAAGATCCCAAAAAAATGACCCGGAGTTGTAAATTGTGATTTGTGTGGGACAGAAAATGAAATAAATGGGAAAGGATCCGCGTCCCAAAAAAAATTGAATTTCTTTGTGGTGTGATGAGGGAAAGAGAGGGAAAAACCAAACGGATTTTTAAAGAAAAGAGGCAGGAGAGGATGGATAGGTCCAAAAAAAGGGGGGGGGAAAAGGAATAAATGGTTCAAAAAAGAGGGAAAAGGGAGAGATACGTTAAAATTAAAAAATAAAATAAAATAATAATAATAATAATAATAATAATAATAATAATAATAATAGAGATGGAGAATATGGGGAAAAAAAATCCCAAAATTCCTTCCCGCGGAGGAGTCGGGATGGGGACGGATCCAATGCCGGGATGGGAATGGAGGGAATTCCCTGGGAAATGGGGAAATGGGATTTGGGAAGGAATTCCCAGAAAACCCCTGGGAACGTCCAAGGAAATTGTGGAAAATCCCGGGATGGTGGGGTTGGAATGGGATGGGATTGAAAATCCATGGATCCCATCCCAAACCATTCCGGGATTCTGGGATCCAGCATGCTCAGGATCCATCCCGAGGGACTTTTTTTATGGAATTCCGGGATGGAAAAGGGAAGGGAGACCCTTCCTGGAATTCCCAGGGAATTCCCAAAAAATTCCTTCCCTCAGAGCAGTCAGGATGGGGACGGATCCAATGCCGGGATGGGAATGGAGGGAATTCCCTGGGAAAGGGGGAAATGGGACTTGGGAAGGAATTCCCGGCTGGGCTGGAATTCCCAGAGAATCCCTGGGAGCGTCCAAGGAAAGGTTGGGGCACCCTGGAATGGCAGAAGGTGTCCCTGGGATGGGATTGAGGATCCAGGGATCCCATCCCAAACCATTCTGGGATTCCGGGATCAGGGACGCTCAGGATCCATCCCGAGGGATTTTTATGGAATTCTGGGATGGAAAAGGGAAGGGAGACCCTTCCTGGAATTCCCAGGGAATTCCCAAAATTCCTTCCCGGAGAGGAGCCGGGATGGGAATGGATCCAATGCCGGGATGGGAGAGCTGGGAATGTGCAGCTGGATCAGGGAAGGATCCAGGGAATCCTTGGAGCCTTTTCCCGAGGGAAAGGAGAGCTGGGATTTGGGAAAGGGCTGGAGGGCCAGGAGCCAGGGAATGGCTTCCACTGGGAAAGGGGAGCTTGGGATTTGGGATTTGGGATTTGGGAACTTGGGAAGGAATTCCCAGCTGGGCTGGAATTCCCAGAGAATCCCTGGCAGCATCCAAGGAAAGGTTGGAGCACCCTGGGATCATGGGAGGTGCCGGGCTTGGAATGGGATGGGATTGAGGATCCATGAACCCCACCCAGAGCATTCCAGGCTTCCATGCTCACAGCTCCACGGAATCTCTCAGGATTTTTTTTTCCCCGTCCAATTAACAAAACCCAATCAGCGATTCCTCGCCGGCTCCTGTCCTTGTGCGTGCGGCTGTCCTGAAACCCTTCCCTCCCACGCTCTCCGCATCCCCTTCCCACTTTTTCCTGCTTGGGAAGAGGCAATTCCTGCCAGGGTTGGAATTCCCAGAGAACCCCTGGGAGCTTCCAAGGAAAGGCTGAGCCGGGGACTTGAAGGAACCCGGAGGGTGGAAGGAGCTGGGATCCGTGGCAGCCGGCGCGGCCGGAATTCCCTGGAATCGTGTCCCGTCCTGACCTGTTGGTGTCCCTGGCCACGTCCTCGTAGACGCTCTGGACGCCGATCTCCAGGCGGGTGCATCCGTAGGAGAGCATGGAGCTGAGGTGAGGCCGCAGGCAGAAATCCGGCCGCGTCTCGATGGTGATCCCCACGCACCTGGTGAGGCTCCGCTCCGAGTACCTGGGCCAAAAGGCAAACAGAAATAAAGATGGAAAAATAAAAAGGAAAGTAAAGATGATGATGAGGAGGATGGTGACGCCGTGATTGGGTCAAAATTCCTGAGTTCTGGGTTGTACGTGAAGTTGGGGAAACACGGGAGTCAAATCTTGGAAAAGGAGAAAAGGGGATGGAAAAGGAGATCGGGACATGGAAAAGGAGATCGGGGGATGGAAAAGGAGATCGGGAAATGGAAAAGGAGATCGGGGGATGGAAAAGGAGATCGGGGGATGGAAAAGGAGATCGGGAAATGGAAAAGGAGATCGGGGGATGGAAAAGGAGATCGGGGGATGGAAAAGGAGATCGGGAAATGGAAAAGGAGATCGGGGGATGGAAAAGGAGATCAAGGGATGGAAAAGGAGATCGGAGGATGGAAAAGGAGATCAAGGGATGGAAAAGGAGATCGGGACATGGAAAAGGAGATCAGGGGATGGAAAAGGAGATCAAGGGATGGAAAAGGAGATCAAGGGATGGAAAAGGAGATCAAGGGATGGAAAAGGAGATCAGGGAATGGAAAAGGAGATCGGGAAATGGAAAAGGAGATCAGGGGATGGAAAAGGAGATCAAGGGATGGAAAAGGAGATCGGAGGATGGAAAAGGAGATCAAGGGATGGAAAAGGAGATCGGGACATGGAAAAGGAGATCAGGGGATGGAAAAGGAGATCAAGGGATGGAAAAGGAGATCAAGGGATGGAAAAGGAGATCAAGGGATGGAAAAGGAGATCAGGGGATGGAAAAGGAGATCAAGGGATGGAAAAGGAGATCGGGACATGGAAAAGGAGATCAGGGGATGGAAAAGGAGATCGGGACATGGAAAAGGAGATCGGGACATGGAAAAGGAGATCAGGGATGGAAAAGGAGATCAGGGGATGGAAAAGGAGATCAAGGGATGGAAAAGGAGATCAAGGGATGGAAAAGGAGATCAAGGGATGGAAAAGGAGATCAGGGGATGGAAAAGGAGATCAAGGGATGGAAAAGGAGATCGGGACATGGAAAAGGAGATCAGGGGATGGAAAAGGAGATCGGGACATGGAAAAGGAGATCGGGACATGGAAAAGGAGATCAAGGGATAGAAAAGGAGATCGGAGGATGGAAAAGGAGATCGGGGAATGGAAAAGGAGATCGGGGGATGGAAAAGGAGATCGGGGGATGGAAAAGGAGATCAGGGATGGAAAAGGAGATCGGGAAATGGAAAAGGAGATCAAGGGATGGAAAAGGAGATCAAGGGATGGAAAAGGAGATCGGGACATGGAAAAGGAGATCGGGACATGGAAAAGGAGATCGGGACATGGAGTTTGTTCTGTTGGGAGATCGAGGTGGAAATCTCAGGTGACTCCGATGGATTTGGAGCACGCTGGGATGGT